>NC_053489.1:659245496-659246578 GCF_905171775.1 Rana temporaria | reverse complement strand
GCACAAAAAGATGTGCTGAAAAACTCTATATGATATGTAAAAAATATAACAAATTTATTATTACATTTTAAAACCTGACATACAGCAAGAAAAGACTGGTGTGCAATAGGAAAGAACCATGGGTACATAACAAAGATGTGTATGTTAGCATGACGGGATAGTTATAATACAGCTGGACGAAAACTGCTGCAAAACGTAAAACCCAACGTGTTTCAAAATAATAATTCCTTCTTCGGGGGGTTGATAGAAAGAAGCAGGGTATTTGTTATATTCTGAGACAAGGAAAAACGCATATATTGAGAGTCCAAGGGCCGCACACCCCAAAATGTTGTAGAGACAAAAATGGAGAAATTCCCCCTGGGGGCTTTAAAGCGACATATTGTGTAAGGTATATTAAATTCAAAGACATGGAAATATATAAAAAAAATCTTTACTAGGTTTCTGTATCACGAGTAATGAAGATGCAGATGGTTGTAATATAAAATACATTCAGGTTACAGACAGTTGGAGACCTATCTCAACAACAATTAAATGTTAAATGATACAATGGAATAATATATAGTGCCATTGATGAAGTAGCTTCCATAAGAATACCCCGACGCGTTTCGACCACAATTTGGTCTTCTTCAGGGGGATTTGTATTCTGGAAAGATGTCAAAAAAAGTATGTTAGGATACTAACATTCAAGTAAAATGCTGGCACCCATAGTACAGATAGTGAGGATATATTTACCGCTCGAAGCATATAGAAAGTGACATGTAACCAGAGATGATG
The DNA here is from genome assembly GCF_905171775.1 of Rana temporaria. Taxonomy (NCBI): domain Eukaryota; kingdom Metazoa; phylum Chordata; class Amphibia; order Anura; family Ranidae; genus Rana; species Rana temporaria. Next base: position 659,245,804 of record NC_053489.1, on the reverse strand, counting down.
GCCGTGGTGCAGACAAAGGATCCCAATATCCCCATGATGAACGTCCCCATCACTCCAGGCGGGAGTCAACCAAACACAGGCTTGCAGGGAGTCTCGGGTGTGAACCTGCGAGAAGGGGGGGAGGGGGTCTAGGAAAACAGACGACACCCATAATGATTCAATATGTATTTGTAATAAGAGTATAAAGTCATTGTAGCAAATGGACGAAAAAAAACTCTGGACGGCCGCACTCCAAAATAACTAAAACAAAGTTGGTCTTTATTTTCAAATGCACATGCATTCACGGCAAGCAACAGGTACAGTATAGG
>NC_053489.1:659131212-659245296 GCF_905171775.1 Rana temporaria | reverse complement strand
CCGACGCGTTTCACGCTGTACTTCAGCGCTTAAGCCATGACGGCCGTCCAGAGTTTTTTTTCGTCCATTTGCTACAATCAGCATCGCCAGCACCCTGGTGGTTCAACAGCCCTTAATGATATATGAGGCTCACCTGGAGCGGTGAAAGATTTGTCTGTATAAAGTCATTGTGTACTAACAAGATCTTGGCATAAATATGTATAAAAGAATATGATAGAGTATGAAGGTATTGTTGATACTCAAATCAGAATATCATGTTATTATTATTAAATATACCAGAACCATTGACATGGTAGGTATAATATACAAGTGAATGCAGAGTGAACATGCTGCTGGTGGATGAAGTGATTGAAAAAATGACAGAAAAATGTGTGGTGCAAAAGTAATGTGTATGTGTAGGGTGTATAGGTACAGAGTGCATGTTAATGCACTGTGTATGGGTTTGGAAATACTAGTGTGTGCAATGATGTGCAAAGAAAAAAAAAAAGATAAAAAAATTAAAATCAAATAAAAAGCGGCAATATGTGTAGTGAAAATTGAAAAAACAAGAAAAATCTAGCGAATCAGGTGACATGAGCAGAAAGTAAAAAATGTAGGAAGTAAAAGAAAGTATGTGTGAATGGTGAAGGTCAGTGTGATAGTATGTCCCAGTGCAGAGAGTCCCAGAGCCGGGAGTGCAGCGGTAGGAGGAGGGACGGCATGACAGGGGGGGACCGCAGGACAGACAGTGGCTGTGGCCGTTTTAAGATAGGAGGGTCCGTTGGGGAATCAGTGCAGCGCTGCTTTAAGAGAGTGGAGCAGGCTGGGGGAGGAAGGAGGGGCTGGCTGGCTCTGTACTGCAGGGAGGAAGTGACGTAGCGTCACTCCTCCATCTTAGCTCATCGGAACAACGTGCTGTCTGCTCGGCTCTGCATCATGGCGGCCGGGGCAGATTTTTTGGCGCAATTGCGGGCGGCGGTGTCCGCCCAGGGTACAGAGTGGGTGAGAGCACAGATGGCAGCAGCACTGGATGGCTCGGCGGCGGCGGCGGCGCCCGGCGGGGGGGGCGGCAGCAGCAACAGCACGCGCTCGGAGGTCTAGGCCTCCGGAGCGGTACAGCCCAGACAACTCCCCGGGGGCTGGGAGGCACGATCGGAGACCCGATGGGGGCCCTCAGGCCTCTTCTTCACAGCGCTCTCCACCTGAGTCTGTGGGGGGGGGGCCGGGAGGAATCCGCGGCGTGGACGGAGTGCGACGGCGGGGACAGCGAGCAGGTCTGCGGGATCCTCCCCACCTGCGCGGAGGAGGTGCCAGGACGACGCGGTCGGGGCTGCCAGAGGGGTCCAGGGCAGTTCCGCGGCCCGGCGGGGAAGACCTTGTCAACGGGCCGGAGGCCAATCAGTGATGGCGGCCAGGGGTCCCAACTCATCCGGAAGCGGCGCAGCAGGAAGGTCGGTGGGGATGTCGGCGGTGGAGTGAGCGAGTCTGGCCCCCGGGCAAGGGCCAGGAGTCCGTCGGTGGCAGTTGCTAGCGGGTCCGGTTTGGGTCGTGGAGGAAGGAGCGAGCAGCAGCCGGGGCCCTCCGCATCCAGGTCACGGACGGGAACGAGATCAGAGGACGCCTCGCCTGCACGGAGCGCGGTCAGGTCGGAGGGGGAGCTGTCCGGGTCGGAAAGCGGAGAGGACTCGGGACATCTGTCAGCGGTGGATGGCGGTGCAGCGGCTCGGGGACCCAGTCCTCGGCAGCCCGGTAAGTCGACTACATCTACTACTATTTGTGCACTCTTACACGATTTGTTAGGTCAAGGCCGGCAGGGGGTGGGTGCTAACTCAGTGCAGACACATACGGCAGGTGAGGGGGCCTTGGCGGGGCAAGGGGCGGGGATCAGAGTCAGGACTTGTGGTTGGCCTGCTAAATTTGGTGCAGCGTTTTGGGCCCGACAGCGGGGGGGTTCGATCACCGGCGGGGGCTTGGGGGTCGAGGGTGGAGCCGGCGGCGGCACCTATGGTGCCTGCGGTGGCTGCACCGGTGGTGCCCGCGGCGGCTGCTGCTCCGGTGGCTCCTGCACCGGTGGCAGCGTCCCCAAGCACTGTGCCCCCGGCGGGAGATACGCTGGCGGGTGCTACGGGCGAAGGGGTAGCTGAGGCAGGGGACAAGAAGAAGGATGCGGTTAGGTTGGCGGATGCGGCGAAAAGCGAAATGTATTTTTGCTTTGAAGCCCCTCTGGGAATGCATCTCAAGGCAGAGGTGAAGGAGAAGATCTGGAAGGGGGAGTACGTGGAGATCTTCACGTTGCTGCCCCTGGAGAAATTCAATCTGGATAGATTGAAGCCGGAGGAGAGTAAGAAGGAGGATGAGGAAAAGCGGCGTTATCGCTTGATTCCTCGCACGTTTAACAATTGGCTGCAGGCCTTTTCGATCATGGCGTGCGTGATTGGGGAAAAACACCCGGAGCACTGTTCGGGTTTGTTTATCTACCAGGAGTCGATTTGCGAGGCTCAGCGGACGTATGGGGGCACGGCGTGGCTCCGGTACGATGAGCAGTTCAGGCAGAGGATGGCCGTGAGATCGTCGCTGCGCTGGGACCACAAAGACATAGCGCTGTGGATGAAGATTATGACGGCGGCGAGGGTGCCGGGTCAGTTTTTTCAGGGGGGGGTCGGAGGTGCCTCGGCCTCAGGACAGCCGACCGAAAAACGATGGGGCTATTGCTGGCAATTTAATGACAGTACGTGCAAGTATGGCGCGAACTGCCGTTTCAAGCACACTTGTTCAGGGTGCGGGGGCTCCCATTCCCTGTCCAAGTGCTTTAAGCCGCGGAAAGGGGGCGTCCCGGTGATTCTGCGGAAAGGGGGTTGACTCCGTCCAGGTGGAAAGGATGCGCCCCTTCTCAATAGGTACCCTGGACAGACGAGCCGCCAGGTTGTTGGAGGACGGTTTTACTGACGGCTTCAGAATTCCGTGTTCCCTTTCGGTGGTCCCCCCTGAGGCAAAGATTTGAGGTCCGCCTTCTTGCACCCCTCGGTGGTGGCTGAAAAGCTGGCTAAGGAGGTGCAATTGGGGCGGATGGCCGGGCCTTTTCCGGTGATTCCGCTTAAGGACTTGGTGGTTTCTCCTTTGGGGGTAGTCCCGAAGAAGGAGCCGCTTAAGTTCCGCTTGATCCATCACCTTTCCTTCCCGAAGGGTGGTTCGGTGAATGAAGCGATTGCGCCGGAGGCATGTTCCGCTGTCTATACACTCCTTTTGACGCGGACCTGTGTCGGGGTGCGAAAATGTGGACAGGGTGGCTCTCATGGCAAAGGCTGACGTGGAATCGGCGTTTCGGTTGCTTCCGGTTCACCCGGAGAGCTTTTGCTTTTTTGGGTTGCGCTAGGGATGGAGCATACTATGTGGATCGCTTGTTTGCCCATGGGTTGTTCCATCTCTTGTGCCTTGTTCGAAACCTTCAGTTCCTTTTTGGAATGGGTTGGTGCGGGGATTCGTCAGGGCACAGCTCGGTGTCCACTACCTAGATGTCTTCCTGTGTGTGGGCCCCCCGAAGTCCGACGTGTGTTCGGTCCTATTGGGACGTGCAGTACGGTGGCGGAGCGTTTCGGGGTCCCGTGGCACCCGAAAAAACGGAAGGCCCCCACGTCGTCCATCGTCTTTTTGGCATTGTGCTGGACTCAGTGAGGATGGAAGTGCAGGTTACCCGTCGATAAGTTGGAGGCGGGCTTAGGGAAGAATTGCGGGGGAACTATTGGTATGCGGAAGATTCAGCTGCGAAAATTGCAGTCCCTGCTGGGGAAGTTGAACTTCGCATGCAGGATAATTCCATGGGCAGGGTCTTTGCCGCAGGCTGTCCGCAGCGACTGCTGGGGGTGATGGCACCGACTCATTTGGTGACTTTGACGGGGGAACACAGGGAGGATTTGGAGATGTGGCACGAATTCTTAGGGTCCTTTAATGGACGGGCAATGTGGATGTCTGGGCCCGTTAGCAATTTTGACCTGGAATTGTTTACGGACGCCGCCGGCTCCACTGGCTACGGGGGCCTTCTGTCAGGGTAAGTGGAGTGTGGGCGAATGGCCGAAGTCATGGGAGGAGGCGGGTTTCCTTGAAGAACCTTGCACTCCTCGAGCTATTCCCGATTGTGGTAGCGTTGGAGTTGTGGGGCGAGTCGTTCGGAACTTGAAAGTTCGCTTAACTGCGACAATTTAGGCGTCGTTCAAGTGGTGAACCGAGTGTCGGCTGCTTCGCAGCCGGTGGTGCGGTTGCTTCGGCATTTGGTTTTACGTTGCATGTCCTTGAACGTGTTTGTTTATGCGGTGCACCTGCCTGGGGTGGAGAATACTTTAGCTGACGCTTTGTCTCGATTCCAGTGGGACAAATTCCGGGAGTTGGCACCAGCGGCGGAGCAGCACGGAGTCCCCTGCCCCGTATGGATGTGGGACATTGCTTTGAGCAAGCGGCAAAGTGGATTCGGCGGTCGGTGAGTGGGGCTACATGGAATGCCTACTCCAAGGTATGGCGGGAATGGCAGGTTTTCACGGATGGTTTGGGAATTCCACCGGCGGGTCAGGAAGCTGGCTTGGCGTTGCTACACTTTCTTAATCTGAAGATGGAGGAGGGGTATCGGCGTCAGCAATTGATCGGCTCTTGGCCGGTTTAGCTTTTCTTTTCAAATGGCATGGCGGCAGGGATTTCACCAAAGATTTTTGGGTGAAGCAGTCAGTTAAGGGGTACAGAAAAGGGCGTCGGACGCCGGACGGCCGTCGCCCAGTTTCATTTTTGATGTTGCAAAGTTTGTTTCGCCACTTACAGTCGGTGTGCAACTCGGCTTACGAGATTGCACTTTTCCAGGCAGCGTTTGCGCTGGCCTTTTTCGGGGCTTTGCGTATCGGGGAGTTGGTCAGCGCGTCCAGGACGGCCCATGGGGGCCTCTTGGAAGGAGATGTGGAGTTGTGGGGAGACGAGGTGGGGGTTTGGGTACGCAGGTCGAAAACGGATCAGGAAGGTAAGGGTATGCGCCTATCGCTGTTTCGCGTTCCGGACGCGACAATTTGTCCTGTACGGGCGTGGAACACTTTTGTTCCGTGCGTCCTGGACTAGGGGGTTCCTTTTTGGTTCATCAGGATGGGTCTGCGCTATCCCGCTTTCAGTTTTTGGCGGTATTCAGGAAGTGCGTGGTGGCGGCGGGGTATAATCCCAGGGAGTATGCTACGCATTCATTTCGCATAGGGGCCGCCACGGAAGCAGCGAGGGCGGGATTGGATGCGGCCGCGGTAAAACGGATTGGGCGGTGGGATTCGGACAGGTTTAGGATTTATGTTCGCCCGCAGTTGTTGCATGAGTAAGGGGGTGGACATAGGGACATTGGTGGAGGTTGGGCATTGGGGTGTAGGTGAGCAAATTTTATGGGGGTTGTTTGTGTTCTTGTTTTTCAGATGGTGAGCCCTGTCTGGTCTGGATCTTTGGGCATTCTTATGTGTCTTGGGGGGCCAGGCGGGCCGAGGTGAGGCCTACGGGTAGACAGCTGGGGATTCCCACTCAGGACGCAAAGGTTCGGTGGATTGGGTTTCCGGGAATGATGTGGGGCAGGGTTTTGCCGGAGGTGCTAAAATTCACCCGTTTGGACAGGGCCCCCGACATTCTGCTGCTACATGTTGGGGGTAATGATATGGGGTCCAGGTCCATGCATCAACTTATTAGGGACATAAAGTGTGATTTCTTGAGATTGCGCTCTTTGTTTCCCGGCATGGTGATAATTTGGTCGGAGATGGTGGGTAGGTCAAATTGGCGGTGGGCCTGGTCAGTAGACAAAGTCAACAAGGCCCGTGTGAAAGTGAACAAGGAGGTGGGGCGTTTCGTGGTCAGGAATGGGGGATTAGTCGTGAGACACAGGGAGTTGGAAGAGGAGACTTGGCGTTTTCTGAGGAGCGATGGGGTCCACCTCAATCCGATAGGCATTGATTTGTGGGCCTTGGGTCTGGAGGAAGGAGTACGTAGGGCCCTTTCGGTGTGGAGGTGCACGCATGGGTAAGGTTTTGCCCTTGCGTGCGGTGGCGGTGTTTGGGGTTTCTGGAGAGGGTAAAGGCAGGACGTTTGCTTGCAAACGGTTGTACCCATAGGTATATGGGGATACGGGTACCTTTCGGTCAACAAGGTTGACCAGGAAGGAGTTCATGTGTAGGTCACTGTGGACAGGGGTACTGCCTCCGAGTCTGGGGTTTGCGACTGAGGCCGAAGTTAAAAAACAGTTATTGTCCCAGTGGCCAGTTGAAGTTGTGGTCTTTAGACCACCAGATGGTTTAAAGTTGTGAAATACGTTGTTTATAGAAAATGGTTATTTATGTTAATATTAGTTTTGTTAAATAAAATCGGCCGTAAGGCCAACTTTACTCCACACCGGGTGTCAGTCATTATTTTGGTAAAGGGGGTAAAGTGGGTAGCAGGTAAAAGGTGGGTGGTCAGAATCCTAAGTCGGCCCTTAACATGTCAAGAGAGTCCCAGAGCCGGGAGTGCAGCGGTAGGAGGAGGGACGGCATGACAGGGGGGGACCGCAGGACAGACAGTGGATGTGGCCGTTTTAAGATAGGAGGGTCCGTTTTGGGGAATCAGTGCAGCGCTGCTTTAAGAGAGTGGAGCAGGCTGGGGGAGGTAGGAGGGGCTGGCTGGCTCTGTACTGCAGGGAGGAAGTGACGTAGCGTCACTCCTCCATCTTAGCTCATCGGAACAACGTCCCACCCACCCTCCCATGTGATAGGCGGGTAGTAAGGGAAAGGCGGTGTTTGGGGTTTCTGGAGAGGGTAAAGGCAGGACGTTTGCTTGCAAACGGTTGTACCCATAGGTATATGGGGATACGGGTACCTTTCGGTCAACAAGGTTGACCAGGAAGGAGTTCATGTGTAGGTCACTGTGGACAGGGGTACTGCCTCCGAGTCTGGGGTTTGCGACTGAGGCCGAAGTTAAAAACAGTTATTGTCCCAGTGGCCAGTTGAAGTTGTGGTCTTTAGACCACCAGATGGTTTAAAGTTGTGAAATACGTTGTTTATAGAAAATGGTTATTTATGTTAATATTAGTTTTGTTAAATAAAATCGGCCGTAAGGCCAACTTTACTCCACACCGGTGTCAGTCATTATTTTGGTAAAGGGGGTAAAGTGGGTAGCAGGTAAAAGGTGGGTGGTCAGAATCCTAAGTCGGCCCTTAACATGTCATGGTAGTTGTAAATAAGTGTAGATGTATGCATTTTAAGGCAGTAATGATATTGCTAAATAACTACAAAGTGTAGTATAGTGTGCAAAAATAATATGAATATATGTAGTATGCTGGATCAAGTACTCACATGGGCTCACATCAACATTTGTTATATTCTAAGATGGTACAGAGCGTAAGTGCCAGTAAACATACATTTAAAAGCCAAATCACCCCACCAGCAGAATACGTATGCTGCCAGGGAGATCCAAATGGAAAGAGGCCAAATACTAGACATGTGCACTGCTAAAAAAATGTGTTGGTTTTAGTTTCCTTCGTGTTTTGTGTTTTTTTTTGAAAAAACGAAATTTCGAAATTCGATAATTCAGAAATTAAATGTTATGTTAGAATTTCTCCGGGTACCAGATGGTATTTGTGTAGGGGGGTTTCTATACAATGACCAGCATGACCAAGTATGTCTGTAATTCTCGTGCATGTCCTTAGCTTGGTGAATAAGGCGCTCCATTTCCTCCACCCTGTCAACACGTGCATGCCAGTCATCAATTGTTGGAATAGTTTTGGACTTCCAGAAAACAGGGATGCATTGGGTAGCTGCATTGACAAGGTGGAGTGTTAGGGATCTCCGGTATTGCGATCTTGGAATGGGAGTGTGATGTAGCAGGAATTGCACTGGGGTAAAACTTATTGGTATTGTTGTTATTCGTACAATACGATCATGTACCTCTTTCCAGAACCGGACTAATAGCGGGCAGTCCCACCAGATATGTAAAAGTGAGCCATCTGTTCCATCACACCTCCAGCAAGACGGGGAAACCGCTGGAAAAATTTTATGGAGTTTTTCCGGTGTTCGGTACCACCTAGTACAGAGCTTATATCGATTTTCTTGTGCTGAAACATTAATGGATCCTCTGTGTGTGTGATCCCATATAATGTCCCAGTCCTCGTCAGATAAGGACATGGAAAGGTCCCTGTCCCAAGCTGAACGAGTGTTTGAAGAAGGAGTTGGGTCTGGCATCAGTAGTGAGTGTAGAGTAGAGATCAGATGGTGTTTAGGTTCTCCCGCTATACACCCAACGACCTAATAGTTAGGTACTTTCTCATTCCGTTTTCCTTCTCATCTGGCCTCATCCCCCCCCCCCCCACACACAAGTCCACACACTCCCTTTGAACATAGAGTCTGACTTGACTTTTCTCAAAGGATGGAAAGGGGAAAAGAGATGAGATACATTTCTGATATGCCAAACCCCTGCTATTACTCTTACTGTCCTTTTCAAACACTGGAAGTTACGCCTATTTTGCTCCGACCTCCCCCTCTCGGCACTGCCCACAGACTATCCCCGTTAAGGGGTGGGTAGGGCGGAGGGGGGCCGCTGTCACAAAGATATTGCGTAGAGCTATATTGCTTAATTTTTCTTCTGTTAACATGGAATTTAGTGTTTGCACTTTGATATTTGTTCTCAGGATTTGACCCATTTATGAACAACAATGTCGTTATCTTGTCTTATATAACATATTATTATTTATGATCAATTGTTACCATAAGACCCTGTGAAGACTTTATGTGAAATTGAATGACATATACATGTCTTGGATAATACTGTAATGTTTGAAAAACTTTCAATAAAATGTTTATTAAAAAAAAAAAAAAAAATTAAAAAATCTGAAAATCCAAGATTCCAAGATCCCAAAATAAGAAAGAAAATCTGGAGATTTGAAAGAACGAAAATCCGAAAATCTCCAAATAATAACAAACTAATAATAACTAACTATTAAATTATTGGTATTGGAATTTCCTTTAAAATTTGGCAGTTAGTGAACGTAACAAATCCGAATTTATCTGAAGTTCCGAATTATCTGAAATAACGAATGCTACATCTAAACAAATGGAACGGGATGAATTAATAAATAATAATAATAATAAAATGTTTTTATTATTATTATTATTGTTATTTATTATTATTAATTAGTCACATTCTATGCATTTGGATACAGCATGCGTTATTTCGGATAATTCAGAACTTCAGATACATTTGTATTCGTTACGTTCACTAACAGCCAAATAATTTCAGATTTTCAAATTTTCAGTTTTTTAAATTTTCAGATTTTCTTTTTTTTTGAATTTTCGGATTTTAATTCTTATTTTTGGAATGTGATATGATAAGTATTTGGTGTGGCAGCAAGAGAGGCACAGAACAGCCACCACAGCAGTTCATATATCATATAACGGCTCGTGGTTATGCTATATTGGTTCTTGTATTTGGCCTCTTTCTACCTGGATCTCTCTGGCAGCATGCAAATTCTCCTGGTGGGGTGATGGATGACACATTTGGCTTTTAAATTTATGTTGACTGGTGTACTTACACTCTGTACAATCTTAGGACATAACAAATACCCTGCTTCCTTCTATCAACCGCCCGAAGTAGGAATTATTATTTCTAAACACGTTGGGGTTTTACGATTTGCAGCAGTTTTCGTCCAGCTGTAATATGTTTATACCATCATGCTAACATACACATCTTTGTTATGTACCCACGGTTCTTTCCAGGGCTTTTTTTCTCAGAGAATTGGCGCAGGAACTCCCTCCTTCTGAGTCACCTCTTGTGTCCACCCCCTACCCACCTCCAAGCACCATTCATTGGTTTCACCCCCCTGCCCACCTCTGAGCACCATTTCTTGGTTCCACCCCCTACCCACCTCCGAGCACCATTCTTTGGTTCCACCCCCTCCCCACCTCCGAGCACCATTCCTTGGTTCCAATCCCTACCCACCTCTGAGCACTATTCCTTGGTTCCACCCCCTACCCACCTCCAAGCACCATTCCTTTTCTCAACCCTCTACCCACCTCCGAGCACCATTCCTTGGTTCCACTTCCTACCTACCTCCGAGCACTATTGCTTGGTTCCACCCCCTACCCACCTCCAAGCACCATTCATTGGTTTCACCCCCTACCCACCTCTGAGCACCATTTCTTGGTTCCACCCCCTACCCACCTCTGAGCACCATTCCTTGTACCAGCCCCTACCCACCTCCGAGCACCATTCCTTTTCTCCACCCCCTACCCACCTCCGAGCACCATTCCTTTTCTCCACTCCCTTCTCACCTCAGAGCACCATTCCTTTTCTCCACCCCCTAACCACCTCCGAGCACTATTCATTGGTTCCACCCACTACCCACCTCTGAGCACCATTCCTTTTCTCCACCCCCTACCCACCTCCGAGCCCCATTCCTTTTCTCCACCCCCTAACCACCTACAAGCACCATTTCTTGGTTCCACCCCCTACCCACCTCCGAGCACCATTACATACATTCAGAGCTGGAGGTGCCGAGACTGCGTTCTCCCGCGTTCCTGCTAAAAAAAAAACCCTGGTTCTTTACAATTGCACAACAATCTTTTCTTGTTGTATGTCAGGTTTCAAAACGTAAAAAGTTTGTTATATTTTCTACATATATTTTTGTCTGTACACGACTTTACCTTTTCACTTTGGGCCGATATAATCCCATTTTATTGGGGGATTCTTCTTGCGTATTCATATGTGTTCTGGGCCTGCTCTGAAGTCTTTGACCAATTAGATATGTCTAATATTTTATCTAATATTTCTCTCTCTACCCTGGGGGTAGAGCTCTGTAAACACCCACAAATATGTATTATACTGATAATGATAAAGATTACTAACAACAGCTTTTTTATTCTTCCTTCAGTCTCACTGATTGTGACCCAGGAATATGCTGAAATGATGGGACAGCTGGAGCTGGAACAAGACTTAAGGCTTGAGGCCGAAATCATGGCACACCAGGTATGACTGCATGAAACACAAATAGGGTTCTTTCTAATTGAGACTAGCCATAGATGTGAGATGGCAGGCAACCACTGAAAGACTTGTTTGTAAAGACCAATACTTGTCGCAACTGAGTGTGATTGCTTATGCCCTAAGAAGACACTCTTGATGCCATCTCAGAAAAATCATATAGATCAGGCAGGAGAACCATTGTTGATGGTTATTCTTCAAGATTAGTCCGCTAGTGAGTATCTGTAGAGGTTAAAGTGTGTCCATAGACATACAGTAAAACCTAATTAACGTATGGTCATGGTGTTTTGCCCTGGTTCTTTGCTCAAACTAGTGCCGCGGCAGCCAGGCACACAGTAATGCTTTGTACACACGATCGGTTTTCCCGGCAGGAAAACTGCCATGAGAGCTTTTGGCTGGGAGTTCCCGACAGGATTACTCTCAAGCCTGCCTTGCATACACACGTTCAGGCCAAATACCGCCCATCCAAAGCGCGGTGACGTACACCACGTACGACGGGACTATAAAGGGGAAGTTCCATTCAAACGGCGCCACCCTTTGGGCTACTTTTGCTGATCCTCGGGTTAGTAAAAGTTTGGTGAGAGACGATTTGTGCTTTTCAACCTTGTGCTTTTCAGTCCGTTACAGTGTGACGAATGTGCTATCTCCATTCCAAACGCTAGTTTTACCAGAACGAGCGCTCCCGTCTCATACATGATTCTGAGCATGTGCGTTCTTTTTCCCCTTTGGAAAAGCATACACACGACCGGTTTTCTCGATGGGATAAAGTCTGCGGGAAAAAATAAAACCTGTTCTTTATTTTTTCCCCGCAGTTTTTCTGACGAGAAAACTGCAATTGAGCATACACACAGCCGGGATTCCCGGCTAAAAGCTCTAATGGCAGTTTTCCTGTTGGGAAAACCGGTCGTGTGTCTACGAGGCATTAGAAAGTACTTTTGCCTGTTTGCAAGCTCCATAGGAGACAAGAAGTGGTGGGCACAGACGAAATGGATAGGGGGCAAGAAAGCTAGACCTGTAGGGGGTCTGTACACATAGTCTTTTATTCATGTCAGAACTGTTTTTCCATCTAAACAAGTCAACAGGGCTTCCAGGAAGGATGGTGTGTCCTTTCCCTACTAGTCTGAAACCTCTCCCTACTGCTATTCACTGTCCCTGACAGACGGGATGACTTGTCTCTACACTACCCATATGCAAAATATGTGCCAAGCCCAGGAGTCAGGGTCCTAAATAGACTCTGCCTGACCCAAGATGGCCACCAGAGTCACATAGGGCATCAGCAACCAACTGGATACCCATATGCAAAATATGTGCCAAGCCCAGGAATCAGGGCCCTAAATAGACTCTGCCTGACCCAAGATGGCCACCAGAGTCACATAGGGCATCAGCAACCAACTGGATAGCTTCCCTAGCGACCCAGGAAACCATAGAACAACCATGTTCCTCTTAACTTCCTCTCCATCCACTGTGGTTGAGCGCCACCTGCAGTGGAGAAAGTAGACTGCACCTGCCAACAGACGTGCAAACGTTGAAGCACCACAACTGAACATCCAGGTGTCAAGTGGCTTCGTTGTGATACCAAGGCTAATCAGGTGAGGTTAGGAACGAGATTGCATGAGATAGAGGGCCAAGGTGGGCAGGAAGTACAAAACTAGGGATGGGCTATCTGTTCGAGTCGAACATGAGGAAAAAAAGTCATTTAAAACTGATCCTGGCTATAATGAATCTTAAAACTTTTTTTTTGGCATTGATACATGTCCCCTGGGACAGGACCCGGGTCCCAAAACACTTTTTACGACAATAACTTGCATATAAGCCTTTAAAATTTGAAATTTTGTCGGGACCCGGCAATTTATTATAGCTGCGAGTAGTTTTAAATTACCGTATATACTCGAGTATAAGTCGATCCGAATATAAGCCGAGGCACCTAATTTTGCCACAAAAAAATGGGAAAATATATTGACTCGAGTATAAGCCTAGGGTGGGAAAATGCAGCAGCTACTGGGTAAACAATGCCCATCTGCAGCCTCACTGTGCCCATTTGCAGTCTGGTTGTGCCCAGTTGCAGTCTCACTGTGCCCATATGCAGTCTCTCACTGTGCCCATATGCAGTCTCTCACTGTGCCCATGGTTGCAGTCTCCCTGTGCCCATGGTTGCTGTCTCACTGTGCCCATGGTTGCAGTCTCACACTGTGCCCATGGTTGCAGTCTCTCACTGTGCCCATGGTTGCAGTCTATCACTGTGCCCATGGTTGTAGTCTCTCACTGTGCCCATGGTTGCAGTCTCTCACTGTGCCCATATGCTGTTGTACCTTTTCATTAGTAAAACAGCGTGTGTCTGCCGCTGTGTAATCCAGCCAAAACATATGCACCTCTACCTTTTCAATAGTAAAACAGCGTGTGTCTCCCGCTGTGTAATCCAGATTCCAGTCTCTTCGTCCGTCCTTTGTAAGAAAGCCCCGCCTCCTCGTCTGTGATATGCGGAACACTGATACAGTTTGCCAGCATCGTATCAGTGTTCCTATATCACGGACGGACAGGGAGGAGGCAGGGCTTTCTTACAAAGGATGGCCCAAAAGAGTCTAGATTACACAGCGGGAGACACACGCTGTTTTACTAATGAAAAGGTACTTTTAAACACATGTTTTACTGCTGACTCGAGTATAAGCCGTTTTTCAGCCTAAAAAATGGGCTGAAAAACTCGGCTTATACTCGCGTATATACGGGTACTTTTTTTCCTTTAGAAATTACATTTTGTGCAGGGACTGTTATAAACATGGAAAACCTGCGCTAATTTACAGGCATACTATAGACACCCCCCAGGTACGAAATTTAAAGGAATTTTTCACTTTTGTTGTTTCACTTTAAGCATTATTAAAATCACTGCTCCCGAAAAAAATGCTGTTTTTAGAACTTTTTTTGGCATTGATACATGTCCCCTGGGGCAGGACCCAGGTCCCCAAACACTTTTTATGACAATAACTTGCATATTAGCCTTTAATATTAGCACTTTTGATTTTTCATGTTTGTGTCCCATAGACTTTAACGGTGTTCGAACAAATTTTTTGCTGCAAGCGGAACCTTTTCGGCTCATCCCTATACATACAAAACTAGCCTTTTAAGTTTAAGTCTATCAAAGCTTTAAAGATCAAATAAAAATGGTAAACGAGTGTAAAAGGAAAGAAGTGGTACTTTATTCTGTACAGAATTTCATGTGAATACACAGCTGGGAGATTGGGGGAGAAGCAATTATAGCTGGGCACTCTTTACAACTTTATAGGAGGACACAGGTACAGTTGTCCTCTTCTCATTTCTTGTAGTTATAATGATCCCCTGTATTAAAAAATATACCATTAAAGAGTGTTTGTCAATGCCTGCTGAGCTCCACATGTTGGTTGACAGAGAAGTTGAACTGTAAGGCCCCGTACACACGACCGAACATGTCTGCTGAAACTGGTCCGCGGACCAGTTTCAGTAGTCATGTTTGGTCGTCTGTACGGCCGAGAGGACAGGTTTCCAGCGGACATTTGTCCAGCCAACCGTTTTCCGGCGGACAAATGTTTCTTAGCATGCTAAGAAATGTCCGTCCGTCTGCCTAAGGCCTCGTACACACGACCGAGCATGTCTGCTGAAACTGGTCCGCGGACCAGTTTCAGCAGACATGTTCGGTCATGTGTACGGCCGACCGGACAATTTTCCGGCGGATCGGACAGGTTTCCAGCGGACAAATGTTTCTTAGCATGCTAAGAAACATGTCCGCTGGAAGCCTGTCCGTCGGACATGTTCGGTCGTCTGTACGACTTACCGGACATGTCTGCTCGGCTGAAAGCCCTCGCATGCGTCGAAGTGATTCGACGCATGCGTGGAAGCATTGACCTTCCAGGGTCGCGCACGTCGCCGCGTCATCGTCGCGGCGACAGCACCGCGTATCCTGTCCGCGCGGATTTCGGTTTGATGGTGTGTACAACCATCAGACCGAAATCTCTGAGCGGACATGTCCGATGAAAACGGTCCGCGGACCGTTTTCATCGGACATGTCCCCTCGTGTGTACGAGGCCTAATAGTGATGAGGACATCTGTCCAGAAGAAAGCAGATATTTATAGACAGGGCCATTTTAATAGCATCATGGGCCCCTGAGCAAAGTAATGTACTGGGGCCTCTACCAGCCTGCCCCACTGTACACACCTAGAATTAAAGTATAAATAGTTGATAGAATTAAATTTAATAAAATTCAATCAAATTGAATTAAAACAATAAGAAAACATGCCATAAAACAAAGACTAATCTACACAAATAACACAGTTTGGGGGGAGGCAAAAAGGGCATTGTACAGGAGGAGTCAGGAGGGCACAATACTGGGATCAGGAGGGTACAGTTTAGGTTCCAGAATGCTGCCCGTGACATGGCCATCCTGGGGCCGCTTAGTAAAAATCATGACTGTACTGTCATATCCAGGACAGTTGGCAAGTATGATGTAATTCAAGATTATCATGGGGCCCCCATGCACCCTATGGGGCCCATGGGCACTGCTTAAGGGCGCCCATGCATTAAGACAGCCCTGTATATAGAATATCTCTGTGATATGCATTATTGTCAAAGACCTTTGCAAAGGGCCAGAATACTACGGTAAAGCCAAGCGTATTAAGTGTATCTCCCAGTAAGTGCCTTTCCCCGGTGAAGCATCATTGAACTTCTCTTTGTTTTTGTCTTTAGATCCTGAAGGAGAAGCGGGCAATCTCCAGGCAGAGCATGATACTGATGCAGAACCTGGAACCTAGCGAGATGCTTATAAATGCTCTGGAGGACGTCCGTACACTGACCACAAATCTGGAAGAAACCAAAGCAGAGTTACAGACACAGGTGAGCCATGGCAAGTGCATGCCCCGGGATTGTGGCTGTTCACTGTTACCCATATGGTAAATACAGTCTCTGAGTATACATCTAACCACTTGACCTCCGCAAGGTTTTACCGCCTTCATGACCCGGCCATTTTTTTTTGCTATTTATCACTGTGCTAGCTTAAAGGGGTTGTAAACCTTCCGTTTTTTTTTTCACCTTAATGCATCCTATGCACATACCTCCCAACCGTCCCGGATTCTGCGGGAATTTCCCACGATTTGAATTATGTCCCGCAGTCCCGCGATCATAGCAAAATTCCCGCAGCCCAGAGCCAGAACAAGTGAGTGACGTCTGGTCACCAGATATCCTAAGTTATCCCGCGAGGTGCAGCAGTGTTCCGCATTTGGGCTGCGGTTCCCTGACACACACCAGAGTTTCAGCCACCCTAACTGATCACTGGTTGCTAGGGTCGCCCCGCTTGGCGTCTAACAACCAGTGACGTCACACCACACATGACTCACACACAGAGACTTCCAGAGCGAGGCCGTGTCAGTGTTACCCTGGCTCCACCCACCTTTTCCACTTCTCCGTCTCCAGCGGTCCGCCACCCGGCGGCCTAATGCAGCTACAGACAAGGACCTTTCTCGCTTTGAACAGGGAATGATCGTGGAGCCATGGGGATGATGACAGCGGCATCTGCACTCTAACCACGGTACACTGCAGCATGGACTGGACAGACTCAGCAGCAGGTCATTGTCACCCCCCCCTCCCCTCTCAACAACTTTAATGCTAACGGAGGTTTAACCGGAGCGGTGTGTGGTGTGTAGATGATGAAGGGAGCACATGTGAGTGGCACCCCCCGCTCAACAACTTCTATTTGGCTTAACCCCCCCCCCCCCCCCCGCTCAACAACTTCAATTCACACATCACATTTGTTGCTGGAACAGATTAGAGCAGTGGTTCTCAACCTGGGGGTCGAATGATGATGTGCCAAAGGTCACCGAATCCTGGGCTGTTCCTGAGGCCTGAACCGCTCTCCCAACCTTTTTGCAGCCGCCCAGCAGGGCTGTCCTTGGAGCCTGTAGCTGCCCAGCTGGGCTGTTCCTAGAGCCCGCGGCTGCCCACTCAGCCTCTTCACAGCCCCCCACCCCCCACCAAGGAGTAAGAGACGTAATAAGAATAGATAATACGTGGAAGGGAGAGGAACAAAGAAAAAAGAGAAAGAAAGAATAAGAGAAAGAACAAGAAAGACGGCTAGAGAGAATAATGGGGGGAAAAAAACAAGAAGGATAGAGAGGGATAAAAGAGAAAGAAAGGAGAACAAAGAGAAAGAGTGGTACATCCTAAAATGTATCATAAGGGGTTTTAATACTGTACGAGGTAACAGGGGACTCAGGGGACTCTGTCCAGAATATAGCCCAAGGATGGTAGCGTAGCCAGGCTTATGACCTGGCAACTTGGTGTAGTAGCACACCTGTGGGGAACCTCATAGCTCACAGGAGAGGTTCCCCACAGGCGTGCTACTACGCTAAGTTGCCAGGTCATAAACCTGGCTACGCTACCATCCTTGGGCTATATTCTGGACAGATAATCCCTGCCCAGCCCATACATCAGGTTTATATCGGTGTGCGTTTTTTGGTGTTTAGAATCCAATATACCTGGAGGGAACCCTCTTTTTCTGCTTACCGGCAGAGGCCCAGAGGCGATTCAGTTTGCATGGGTTGCGCTATACAAGTTTCTCACTCACTATGCTTCCTCTAATACTTTGCTGTCCCTTATTATGATTTCTACAAACCTAACTGGCTATCTGTTTTAGATATATTGCCAGTGTGTTGGTATCCAGGCTTGTGTTACATTACTCAATACGACCTGTTTACTATCATGCTCCTGAAAAAGCATCACTATACGCGAAACCTGTAGAGCAGAGCAAGAAAACCTTTCTGCATACTGGACCCATGATTAAGGCTATTCACTTCATATGCATACCGTTCAACCATTACTGTTTGTTGGATATGTATCTCTTGTCATTTGAGTTCTCCAATGTTACTATAGTTTTTGGAAGTGATATTAGAGCATTATTCTGGGCCATATATTGATGATTACTACACTGATATTTATGAATGTATTTTTATAGATTTCTATAATAAAACCTTTCGGTTTTTACATGAACCACTGGATTAGAGAGGTTTTCTGTATTGAATTATTGCTCTTTGTCTGCAGGTGAAGAGTCTGGAACTGCAGCTGGCAGAAAGACCTTTACAGGAAGAATTGATGGTGATCAAAGAAGAACTGAACACAGCTAATCTACAGAAAAATCAATTAGAGGAACAGCTGAAGGTAGAACAAGAGAACAGCGTGGATTTACAAGAAAAGGGTACGTCATCCTTAGCTGTAGAAGTCTAGGAGAAAGGCTGGGGGTCTGGCCTGCAAAGCACACCCCAGCTGACATTCCAACAAGGCCAAACCATGCCATGATTTCTATGTACTGGCTTCCGCCAGTTGGTGCCTCCCAGTGCAGAAAATTTAGTGGTCAGAGAAAAATTTGCGGTATTACAGCAACAAGGTTAATGAATGGTAAACGTTCCTTCAGGCAATATATATTCTGCAATTCAGAGTGTCCTTACTAGATTTTCCACTTTATCAAATTATTCACGGTGGAACCTACTCTTGGGTCAAAAGGTAGGATGTGGCCTAGACAGCAGCACCACTAGCACGATCACTGAAGTATTGGGGCATTAATGGACTATCCCTGTGTGTGAAAGTTGTAGGCAGGTGCAGTCTAATTTCTCCACTGCAGGTGGTGCTCTTCCACAGCGGGACTGGAGTTGGAGAGGAAGTGAGGGTTCCTCTATGGTTTCCTGAGTCACTGGATAAGCTATCCCATGGGATGCTGCTGCCCAACATGACTCTAGTGGCCATCTTGGGTCATGCAGAGCCTTTTTAAGTCCCTGATTCCCAAGTTTGGCTTGCAATTTGCGAGTTGGTAGAGTAGGGACAGATTCCCCACCTGATTATAGAGGAAGAACCACCATAAAGAATAAGAAATTCTCAGTTTGACGTTTCCAACATCCCTAAATTTATGAAAAAAAGTGTAATTTTCACGCCATAAATAAATACGAAAAATAGTGCATTTAATGCTAAGCTGCTCCCCTGTGAAATGGAGTGTATACCTCCTATTTGATGAATGTTGGGGTGATAAGGGGCGCTGTTTATGAGATGTTAAAAAATAAATATAAATAAAAAATCTGGTGGCTAATACTAGTGGTGGGTTTAACATAAACTTGTTTTGATCTTAGACATATAATCCAAACAAATGGTAAATTATATACTGGCAGTGAGACAAGTAAAAACGTGAATAAATAACCAAATAAATTACTGTTGTTATGAGTGTCAAGTAGGCAATAACAAATGACTATAGGGTTAAATGTGTCACAAGTGAACAAACACTAACAAACATAAAAAAGGAAAGAGAAAGTCCAAAATAAATGGTGAATTTCTAGCCAGTAGTGTAACAACATACATTAGTTGATTGACTGCCACTACTAATTATTTAAGTGCCACTGAGTAGATTTAGATATACTTGAAAAAAATCTTCTTAATCAATTAGTGCCTTTGAGTGCTCCTTCACCAAAATAAACAATCAACACCCAACGTGCTCAGATAATGGTAATACGCTTACCAGAACCTTTGGACCTCTTTAATGAAAAATATGGTCAAAATCACTTATGCAGGATAATGCCTGCATGCATATCATACGTCACAGATGATAGATAAACACCTTGTCCTCCAGTTTTCAAAGATGAGACATAGAACAGAAAGAAACTTCCATGGTGCAACCGGTTTTTAATAAAAAATAGGAATAAAAGAACATGGGCCAAGTGGCCACTTACATTAAAAAGTGCCCATCCCGGCACTGGGGCTACAGGCCTGTCAGTAAAGCACGGATTGCTACACCTCAGTTTCGGCGTGATCGCGTGCATTCCACCGTCAGCTGCTTGCTCTCCCCAGGGGACCGGATAGTTGGGCATACAACAGCTTGACCAGGCTACGCCGCTGACGTATGTTTCGCGAGATTACGTCTTCAGAGAGACGCCCCCCTGAAGACGTAATCTCACGAAACGTACGTCAGCGGCGTCGCCTGGTCACGCTGTTGTATTCACGTTTTTACTTGTCTCACTGCCAGTATATAATTTACCATTTGTTTGGAATATATGTCTGAGATCAAAACAAGTTTATGTTAAACCCACCACTAGTATTAGTCACCAGATTTTTTATTTATATTTATTTTTTAACATCTCATAAACAGCGCCCCCTATCACCTTAACATCCCTAAATTTATGTTTGTAGAAAAGAAAAAGGTAAAAAGGAACCCCCTGTGGGACTTTATGGGCGAACTATTGTACACAATGTATCGTAAAAACATAGAATTTGTTAGTATTCAAAAATTATAGCGGTGTAACACATCACAATATTGTACAATACAGCATATGAGTAGAAAACCATGCTCAAAGCGAGCTACATGAATTTACATTTGAAAAGGCATTTCTCCTTAGTACGATGCGTTTTGGCAAATTGAACCTGGTAGGGACAGAACCAGTGACAGGGAAGGTTTCTGACGAGAAGGGAAAGCATAGGGCTTGCAACTTCTTTGGACATCTGCCTGCTTGGGCACTAGATGGCCAGGCTGCATTCTACCCCTCTTTACCGGCACCGTCAGTTTGGCTGAATCCCACAGTGTTATTTACAAACTGTCTTTGTGTTACTTCAATACAAGTTCTTTCATCGCACCGAGTCCTGCTGTTTGTGTGAATGTACGCAGGAGCATGGCTTGGAAGCGAGCACGCACTAGTGCCCCATGGGAAACGGCTTCCCATGGGGGCACTGGACAGAAAGGTGGGGCCAGGAGCGCCGGTGGGTGACCCAAGAAGATAAGGTTTGGGGCCTCTCTGATTGGTTACTATGCATGGCTTCACCAGATTCTGTGTGCTCCAGTTTTAGTAGATCTCAGGGGCGGACTGACAACTCATGGGGGCCCCGGGCAATAGAAGATTATGGAGCCCCCGGGCAATAGGAGATTATGGGGCCCCCAGGCAATAGGAGATTATGGTGCCCCCTGGGGCAATAGGAGATTATGGGGCCCCCAGGCAATAGATTAT
Organism: Rana temporaria; assembly: GCF_905171775.1. Classification (NCBI taxonomy): domain Eukaryota; kingdom Metazoa; phylum Chordata; class Amphibia; order Anura; family Ranidae; genus Rana; species Rana temporaria. The sequence goes on along the minus strand of NC_053489.1, from coordinate 659,224,323 downwards.
GGGGCCACACAGTAAACACACACATACAGTACACAATATACATACAGAATACACATACACACACACACTGAAAAGGTACTGGAGAGGCGGGGCAGCTATAATCTTGGGATTTTTAGACCAAAAGGATGTCAGTAAGCGATATTTCAGGGACAGATGTAAAAAAACACAAATTTTTACATACTGTCCCTGGTTTTACTGAGGCTGGCATCCCGGATGGGGCCCCCTAGTGGCATGGGGCCCTCGGGCAGTGCCCGAATGGTCAGTCCGCCCCTGGTAGATCTCCCCCAAATTCCACAAATCCATTACTCAAATGTCTTTAAGATTGCCTTATTATTCTTATTGCAAACTCATTTTATCACCTAGGTAGGGCGGTCCTCAAAATGATGTGCTCGTTCTAATTTACAGTTAGAATTTTGGTAGAACATTTGGTCGAACAGAAATAAAAAATCATTGGTCAGAGCACTGGATTTTGCCATAACGGAAGTGACGTTTCATCGCCGCCATCTTGCTACACTCCGCACCCGGCCACAGTAGGAAAACCTGCAGGAAAACTGAAAGGCCCGGATTCACAAAGCACTTACGCCGATGTATAACAAGTTACGCCGACGTAAGTGCAAATGTGCGCCATCGTTTCTGTGCGCCAGACCCACAAACAGAGATGCGCCTAAAACCAGGCTACACCCCGCCGACGTATCTTGCTTACGCCGGCGTAGAGTGGGCGCACATTTAGGCTGGGAGCATGGTGCCGCTCCCATTGATTAGTCATTCAAATATGTAAATGAGGGAAATACAGCGATTCACGAACCTGCATGCGCCCGACGCAGGCTACGAGAGGTGCGCGTAAGTTGTACGTCCGGCGTAAAGTTAAGCCCCATAAAGGAGGTGTAACTCAGCAGCAGACATGCAAAGGTCTGCACCAGGGAACACAAGCCGGCCAAGCGGGCGTATTTTACGTTGGACGTGTGTCTGGCTGGGCGTAGGTTACATTCATGGCGTACGCTTTGCTCCGGCCTATCTTAGGTAGTTGTTGTGAGAATGCGCAAGGGGATGTGTCCGCGTCACGGAGCATGCGCAGTTCGGTAAACGTACTTGTCTGGCACTCGGACCATCATTTGCATGGGGTCACACCTCATTTGCATGCGTTTGCATGGGTCAAGCCCACTTCCACCTACGCCGGCTGCGCCTTTGAAACCTACGCCACGCCGACGCAGCATTGGGAGCACTGGCTTCCTGAATTCCATGCTTGACTCTCTGCGCTGCGTCAGCGTAGCGTATAATATTTGCGCTACGGCGGCGTAATGTGCGCCCGCTCTCTGTGAATCTGGCCCAAAGTGTGTATGGGGCTTGAGATCTGAGTGATCACCTTTGTTTGATCACTCAGTTCTCAGTCTGGAGCCAGCGGGGGACTGATGCTTCATCCACCTAGGTGAGTATATATTTATTTTCACAAATCCCATACTTCACTTTTAAGCTCAAACGATAGCCCCACCACACCCCCTTTAATTATGTAAATATACGCTAAGCAGTGAAGGTACAATGGCAAATCTCTTCAAAGGGAAAACAGACAAAAAACTTTAGTAAAGTGGCGAAGCAGAACTTCTTGTATGTCACAGGAACAGGATGTAAGGGAAAATCTTCCTAATGGGGCCACAGACAGAAATAAAAACCTAAAAGACATGGTGACTATTTCCCACTCTATCTAACGTTAAAGTAATTGTAAACCCTTACATATTCCACAATACGTGACTATACTCAGGCGAGACCCAGAGATGAAAACAAATCCTCTCACATAAGTTGTAAATGTTTATCTGCTGCCTTCTCTTCTCTACAGCCATTCAAAATGCAGAATTTATAAAGATTGTCTGAGAGTTCAGAAAAAGCCGGCGGAGAGTTACACTCTGCTGAGCTCAGTGAGGAAAGCACTGATGATTGAAGGGAAGGGACACATCTCCCTACACACAGCACACTGGAGAGCTGAGGCTCTCAATCAGCTGGAGATCCCTCCCCTGTCACCATTTTTCTCTTGGTGTCAGGAAAACTTGTCAGAATTGATTCATGCTGATAGCAGAGGAACAAAGCAGCAGACAGAAATGACGCTTAGTGCTCTGGATGGAGAAAAGTACACACTATAGAGGGATGTGTTTTGTTCATATTTAATGTCTGAGGTTTACTACCATTTAAAGAAAAAGTCTGGAGTTGGGCGTTGTAACAGGAGTCACTTTTGGGCACAGATTGAGCCAGGAGATGGGGTACACATGTTGGATTGTTTTGGCGTGGACAGTGATTTACAGTATATTCCTTAATGCCTCCAAAGAATATTCTATGACTCATTTCTATGCTTAGCCCTGACTAGTGACATGCTAATTGAGTCAGGGCCTGGAAGACATTCCATTGTCCTTGTGTAAAGGTGTTAATCCAGGTCTGCTCCCAGACCTCTAATTATGTATGCTAAATACTGTTTATGTGTGGAATGTACTTGTCGGAGACAGAGCGTCTGTCTGGGGATGTGGATTGGAAGGAGATCATTGTGTGATGGGGTTTTGTTTGTTATGCTGTTAATGAAGGAATGTTTAGTAATTAGCCTTAGTGTGTGATTAGGGGGGGTGGCGATTTCATTGTCCCTTTGAATACTTCCATGCCTTGTACTGTATATAAGCTGAGAAGAAACCATTAAAGTTGTCTTGATTTTGAAACCAGTAATGGAACAAGTCTCGTTATTCTGGGATGTCTGATGTCTGTTGGACGGTTGGAGTGTCAGATGAGCTGTCGTGGATGGGATGGAAGGTCGTAAACGGTGGTGACCGTTACAGGCGTTAAGCAGTTTCATCTTTATTTTCCATATTTCTACCATCACATACAGGTGTTAGGACTCGTAGCCCTTGGTAGAGTATCTCGTAACTAGTTGTTTGGAAAATGTAATCATTTAATATTTTCTTCTCCTTCCCAGTAAAGACATTGGAAGAGAAACTGAAAGAAATGGAATTACTGGTCAATGCACAGGACAATGTAGAAATGGTAGCAGAACCCCTTCCTCCACCTCCTCCACCTCCACCACCACCACCACCACCTATGTGTCCATCTTCCAAAGCACCCAGTGAGTAAGTATCATTATCTGTTCTGAATTTTAAGCCTGAATCTACAATGTCTTTGAGCTATTCATAAATCTTCTTGACCATAGCTCCCAACTGGGCCGTGGGAAGTCCCCCTCACTAAATGCAGAGGCACAGTTGTCATGGCTGCGAGTGCCACGTGCTCTAGGCATTATCGGATGGCACAGTGATTATATTGTTCTACATGTTTTCCTTGGATTTGCTGCTTGTGATCTTATGTATCATCACTACTGAAAGGATGTATGCTCCAGAAATTGTCCATCTGGAGAAAGCCTGCATCTTGGCATTACCCTATGTCAGCGATGGTGAACCTATGGCACGCGTGCCACAGCTGGCATGCAGAGCCGGTGAGGTGCAGGAATCTATCTGTATGAGTAAGTGGGAGGCCCCACAGCCTCCGCGGCCGAAGGTGAACAGGCCTGAGAGCCCGGGAGGGAGGGAAGAGCTTCACGCCCTCCTTAAAGGCCGAAGAGGCGAGCAGCGGGCGCAGCACCCCCGGGGTTTTCTGGAGCCTGAACACCTCAAACCTCCTCTACAACAGTGAGGCCTGGAGAACAGGCTGACTGGGGGCCTGGAAGACGAGGATCGGTGGGAGGCACAGGCTGCAAGGGAGCCCCTGGATGGAACAGAGCAGAGAGCGCCCCCAAGTCAAGGACTGAGATTGGCATGGAAGGTACCAGGCACAATCATACACAGACTACCTGCAGACAAAGACTGGGGCAGGGGGGCAGAGCAAGGACTGCAGATAGGGACAGAGCTAGGGGTCTCTCTCTCATCTGCCCCTCTTTGTTCCCCCTCACTCTGTGTCCCCCTCTCTCTCAGTCCCCTTCACTCTCTCACACGCCTCTCTCTCTGTCCCCCCTCTCTCTCACATTCTATCTATCCCCTTCTCTCTCTCTCACACCCCTCTCTCTCTCTGCACCCTCTCTCTCAGCCCCCATCTCTCTGTTCCCCCGCTCTCACCCTCTTTCTCAGTCCCCTTCTCTCTGTCTCACCTCCCTCTCTCTGTTCCCCCTCTCTCTCCCCCTATCTCCCAGTCCCCTTCTCTCTCTCTCTCACATGCCTCTCTCTCAGCCCCCTCCCTCTCTCTCAGCATCTCTCTCACACCCCTCTCTCAGCCCCCCTCTATCTCAGCATCTCTCTCACACCCCTCTCTCTCTGTACCCTCTCTCTAAACCCCCCTCTCTCCTACACACTCCCTACTCTCTCCCACACACTCCCTTTTCTCTCGCTCTCACCCCCCTCTCTCTCTTTCACAAGCCCCTCTCTCTCTCTCTTACACCCTCTCTCTTTCAACCCCCCTTTCTCTCTAACATCCTCCCTCCTTTCTCTCTCTCACACACACCCACTCTCTTTCTCTCTCACCCCCTCTCTCTCTCTCAGCCCCCTCTCTCTCTCATTCTCCCTCCCTCTCAGCCCCCTCTCTCTCTCATTCTCTCTCTCAGCCCCCTCTCTCGCTAATTGCATTGTTGGCACCTTGAACTAAAGAAGTTGGTTTTGTGTTGCAGTTTGGGCACTCTGGCTTAAAATGGTTCGCCATCACTGCCCTATGTTCTCCTCTTCTGGGATATCACTAGAAGGAAAGAGTCACAAAGCATATAGAGAGTGTCTATGATCAATGGCCTGTGGCAGTCATCTGTTTAGAACCTGCTTTCAAATGGAACAGGGAAAAGGCCGCATGTGGCCCCCCAAAAATTCAGTTTGGCATACCCGCCTTATAACATAAACCAGTTGGCTGTGGTCCTTATAGCCTGCAGTGATGGCTGATAGTACTGCCCTTGGATGGATTTTTTGTGTCTGGACCCGATCAGTGGGCACAATATTAGATAAAGATCTGTGTAAAATAAAAAGGCAAAGAACTAGAAACAAAAATAAGTTGATAAGATGAAACTGAGATTTGTCAATTTTGCAGCCCTCTGGCACTGGTGAGAGAACGGAGAGGACTTCGGACACCGGCAGCAGCGGTTATGACAGGTAAGCTTTTAGGTGATATCTGAAGGTGGTAAACCAGCACCATGCATGGTGACAGAATATTGGGTTCCCATTGGGAGGATAACGATACTCATTGTGTATATTGTCAAGGTGGCAAAGATGGCAGCCGTGCTGTTAGTTTTCACTTGTTAGTTTTCTATTGGCAGGATTGCCAACACATTGCTGGATTAACTATGTATCTAGGAGAAAACAGAATCCTTACTTTACACCAGGGGTCTCCAAACTTTCTAAACCAAGGGCCAGTTTATTGTCCCTTAATATTTAGGTGGCCCGGACTGTGGTCAGTGTGAAAAGAAAATGTTGTGGCATTAATGGGAGTAAACAATGTCCTATCATTAGTGTCAGTGGGAGTAATAGTACTCCATCATTAGTATCAATGGGAAGATTAGTGCCCTATCATTGGTATCAGTTGGAGTAATAGTACTCCATATATTGGTATCAGTGGGAAGATTAGTGCCCAATCATTGGTATCAGTGAGAGTAAAAGTACCCCATCATTGGTATGAATGGGACTAATAGTACTCAATCATTGGTATCAGTGGAAGGAATAGTGGCCGGTCATACATCCAGTAATCCAGTAACCGGTGGTATATAGTGTAAATATAGCCTAATATAGAGCAGTGGTCTCCAAACTGAGACCCAGGGGCCAGATGCGGCCCTACGCTTGCTTTCATCCGGCCCTTGGGGTACTATTTCATCCACTGATACAAATAATGGGGCAAACCCCCCCCCCCCACTGACAACAATGAAGGGGCACAAATCTCTCCACTGACACCTATGAACGATCACAATTCCTCCCAAAGACACCAACAATGGGACAAAATTCCTCCCAATGACACCAATGATAGGGCATCATTTCTCCTATTGATGGGGCACTATTTCTCCCAACAAAACCAACAATAGGGCCAAATTATACCATTGATGTGACCCAATTTTGTTCCAATGACACCAATGATGTGACCCAATTCCTTCCAATGGCATTTAAGAAGGTGTGCAATCCCTTCCACCAACACCAATGATGAGGCACAAGTCCCCCACTGGCACCAAAGATGGGGGCTAGTTTTTTCCCACAGACACCAGGACCTTTTCTACTTCCAATGGCCACTGTCTGGCCCTCCTAAAGTCTGAATGACAGTAAACTGGCCCTTTGTTATAGAGCCATTTATTACAAACTTCATACAGTTGTCAGACTATTTTTCCATCACCGGTGCAGTGCATGGAAACCATGGCCCGGATTCACAAAGCACTTACGCCGACGTATCTCGAGATACGCCGCGTAAGTGTAACTATGCGCCATCGTATCTGTGCGCCGTGCCCACAATATGAGATACGCCTAAAAATAGGCTTCCTACGACCGACGTAACTTGCCTACGCCGTCGTATCGTGGGCGCATAATATACGCGGTTTGCGTAAGTCGTACATGCGGCGTAAAGTTATTCCCCATATAGGAGGCGCAACTCATGCAAAGGTATGGACCAGGGAACACAAGCCGTCGTATCTTTTGTCGTTTACGTTGTACGTGAATATGACTAGGCGTAGGTTACGTTCACGTCGTAGGCAGTGATCCCACTTCCACCTACGCTGGCTTACGCAGAGGAAACCCAGCGTATCTTAAAGAGCGAGTGCTTTGTGAATCCAGTGCTTGCTTCTGTGCGATGCGCCGGCGTAACGTATATTAGATTAGACAGCATATCAATACAGGTTATGGTTGGAGTACAAATTTCCTCTCTTTTTCAGTTTCCCCCAATGTCAAAGAAAAGGCCATCCAGGAAATGAAGCAAAGAATCGAGCAAGGTGCTGTCCTAAGGCCTACACCGAAAATCGGACAGGTCAGTGCTACTTTTTCTGAATGATCACTTAACATTTAAACTTCACCCCCGGAAGATTTTACCCCCTTCCTGACCAGAGCACTTTTTTACAATTTGGCACTGCGTCGCATTAACTGACAATTGCGCAGTTGTTTGATGTTTTACCCAAATGAAATTTGCGTCCTTTTTTTCTCACAAGTAGAGCTTTCTGTTGGCGGTATTTGATCACCTCTGCGGTTTTTATTTCTCATGCTATAAACAAAAAAAGAGCGACAATTATGAAAAAAAAATAAAATATTGTTTGCTATAATAAATATCCCCAATTTAAAAAAAAAATTCTTCATCAGTTTAGGCCAATATATATTCTTCTACATATTTTTTGGGGGAAAAAATTGCAATATCCGTATATTGATTGGTTTGCGCAAAAGTTATAGCGTCTACAATCTATGGGAAATATTTATGGCATTTTTGTGGCATTTTTTTTTTTTTTTACTAGTAATGGCAGTGATCTGCGATTTTTAGCGGTACTGCGACATTGCGACGGACAGATCGGAGACTTTTGACGCTTTTTTGGGACCGTTGGCATTTATACAGCGATCAGAGCTATAACAATGCACTGATTACTGTGTAAATGTCACTGGCAGGGAAGGGGGTTAACACTAGGGGGCGATCAAAGGGGTTAATTGTGTGTTCTCTCAATGTGTTCTAACTGTGGTGGGGATAGGATTGACTAGGAGAGGAGACATATAGGGCCAGATTCACAACCGAGATACGATGGCATATCTCCAGATACGCCGTCGTATCTATGCGCCTGATTCTTTGAATCAGTTACGCATAGATATCTGTTAGATCCGACAGGTGTGAGTCTCTTACGCCGTCGGATCGTAACTGCATTTTTACGCTGGCCGCTAGGGGCGTGTACGCTGATTTACGCATCAAAATATGTAAATTAGCTAGATACGCAAATTCCCGAACGTACGCCCGGCCGACGCAGTAAAGTTACGCCGTTTACGTTAGGCTTTTCCCGGCGTATAGTTACCCCTGCTATATGGTGGCGTAAGTGCGGTGTAACAATGTTAAGTATGGCCGTCGTTCCCTCGTCGAAATTTGAAAAAGTTACGTCGTTTGCGTAAGTCGTCCGTGAATGGGGCTGGACGTCATTTACGTTCACGTCGAAACCAATGACGTCCTTGCGGCGTACTTTGGAGCAATGCACACTGGGAAATTCCAGGGATGACGCATGCGCCGTTCGGGAAAAACGTCAATCACGTCGGGTCACAGAAGATTTACATAAAACACTCCCCCCTAATCCAAATTTGAATTAGGCGGGCTTACGCCGGCTGATTTACGCTACGCCGCCGCAACAATTTACGGAGCAAGTGCTTTAAGAATACAGCACTTGCCCGTCTAAGTTGCGGAGGCGTAACGTAAATCAGATACGTTACGCCCGCACAAAGTTATGCGATCGTACGAGAATCTGGCCCATAGTTTTTCCTACTTAGTAGGAACAAACAATATGGCTCCTCTTCCCTGACAGCACATAGATTTGTGTGTTTACACACACAAATCCCCATGCTAGCGATCGTGCACGCGATCGAGCGTGCCTTCCCTTACATCACAGTGCACCCTTCTTACCTGGGGTTGCTGCCAGGAAGAATCTGGGGGCGAAGCTGGGAAGCAGAATATGCAGGGACTGGAGGAGGACCAGAGGAGGGCTGGAGTCTGCTGAATGCAGAGACCACGGGAGGCAGAGACGAGGGGATGCTGCGGCTGCACAGAGAGGCACAGGATCTGTAGGAGGATTTCTTTCCTCCTCTTTGCTGCTGACTGCTGAGATGGGGGAGGGGGAGCAGAGATGAGCCTCTCAGGATCTGGGGGTTCTGTCCTTCTCTCTTCTGCTGCCAACCGCTGAGACGGGAAGGGGGGGAGCAGAGATGAGCTTCTCCGTCGCTGTACAGATAAGCGCAGGATCTGGTGGTGGGGTTCTGTCCTCTTCTCTGCTGCTGACTGCTGAGACAAGGTAGGGGGAAAACAAGAGGGTTGCAACAACTGTAGAAGAGGTGTGAGGGCCACATGAAATTGCCTGGAGGGCTGGATTTGACCCTTATATTTGAAACATGTGGTCTAAGGATAAAAAAAAAAAAAATGTGCCCCCAGCTGTCCTCCAGTTGATAAGTTACACATCCTTAAATAAAATAATAATAATAAATGAAAAATAGATTAATAAATAAAATGTTAATTAAATCAATGAATAAAGAGATCTATTAATACTGGGGTAGATTCAGTAAGATTTGCGCAGTTTTTACGTAGGCGCAGGACACTGTTTTTGCCCTGCCCCCCTCGCAAATTATCTGCGCTACCCTCGATTCAGTAGCTCCGTAAATTGCGTGGGCGCTCCCGCAAAATGCCCGGCGTAAGCGCGCGCAATTTAAATGATCCCGTAGGGGGCGGGAATCATTTAAATTAGGAGCGTTCCCGCGCGGAGCGTAGGGCGCATGCTCCGTCGGGAAACTTTCCCGACGTTAATTGCGGCAAATGACGTCGCAAGGAATAAGAAGCCTTATGCCATTCATATCTTAGGCTGCAGTCGGCGTAACGAGCTTTCTGAATACAGAACACTCGTTACGCCGGGGCAAGTAAGCAATTGCGCTGCGTAACTATGGTTACACAGGCGCAATTGCTCTTTGAATCTATCCCAATGTAACAAAATCAATAATTATTAACTGAAGTTTTTGTATTTGTATGCGACTTTCCGGCCATTTACCCAAGATAAACTTTTTATGAGTACCGAAGCCATTTAAATATTTGTATTTTTTAGGGATAATGCCCTCCCCCCAACTCCTAAGTGGAATATCATTAACCTGCAGCTTTCAAACGGAATTTACATTTTTGTGTCTGAATTATAATGATCCATGTTCCTCTTTCTCCAACTCCTAGAGAGAATGTGCTGCGAACAAACGGAAGAGCGTAATTAGTGAATTACAGGGAGTATTGCTGGTGAGTATCGGGAATGGAGTTTTATGAGAATGGGAGGTCAGCTAAAGGTTGACCGGCTTAAGAGCAAACTCAACATTTCCCATTCATTTAATTCTAACATAATCCTAAAAGCAGCCACGTATGATGTTTATGCTCCTAAATCCCCAAACACTATGGGCTAGATTCAGATACCTTTATGCGGGCGTAGCGTGTCTCCTATACGCTACGCCGCCGTAACTTTGAGAGGCAAGTATGGTATTCAGAAAGATTTTGCGGCCGAAGTTACGGCGCCGTAGCTTATTAGGGACGACGTAAGCCCGCCTAATTCAAATGTTGAAGCTGTGGGCGTGTTTTATGTAAATTAAGTGTGACCCCATGTAAATGACGTTTCTAATGAACGGCGCATGCGCCGTCCGTGAACGTATTCCAGTGCCTATGCTCCAAATCGCAAATAGTCAATGCTTTCAACGTGAACGTAACCTAAGCCCAGCCCCATTCACGGACGACTTAAAACGTGAAAAATTTGACGCGGTTCCGACGTCCATACTTAACATTGGCTGCGCCATGTTTTTGGTGGTTTATCTTTACGCCTGAAAACGCCTTACGTAAACGGCATATCTTTACTGCGACGGGCGAGCGTACATTCGTGAATAGGCGTATCTTGCTGATTTACATATTCTAGACGTAAATCAGCGTACACGCCCCTAGCGGCCAGCGTAAATATGCAACTAAGATACGGCGGCGTAGGAGACTTACGCCGGCCGTATCTTAGCAACATTTAAGCGTATCTCAGCTTGAGCATACGCTTAAAGTTGCGACGGCGCGGATTCGGACTTACGACGGCGTATCTACTGATATGCCCATCGTAAGTCTATATGAATCTGGCCCTATATATGTATATGACAGCTTCCAGGTTGAATTTTGGAACTTGCACACCCGTGGCATCTCTTGGGGCAATGGACCATCTTTTCCTGGCTGCGAGGGTTGCAGGCAGCACAGATCAAACCACCCCTAGGTAGTTAGGGCCCTGAGTGCTCTGAAGGTAGTTAGGACCCTGAGTGCTCTGAAGGTACTTAGGACCCAAAGTGCTCTGAAAGTAGTTAGGGCCCTGAGTGCTCTGAAGGTAGTTAGGACCCCGAGTGCTCTGAAGGTAGTTGAGACCCTGAGTGCTCTGACGATAGTTATTACCCTGAATGCTCTGATGATAGTTATTACCCTGAGTGCTCTGAAGGTAGTTAGGACCTGAGTGCTCTGAAGGTAGTTAGGACCTGAGTGCTCTGAAGGTAGTTAGGACCCTGAGTGCTCTGACAATAGTTATTACCCTGAGTGCTCTAAAGGTAGTTAGGACCCGAGTGCTCTGAAGGTAGTTAGGACCCTGAGTGCTCTGAAGGTAGTTAGGGCCCTGAGTGCTCTGAAGGTAGTTAGGACCCTGAGTGCTCGGAAAGGTAGTTAGGACCCTGACTGCTCTGAAGGTAGTTAGAACCCTGAGTGCTCTGAAGGTAGTTAGGACCCTGAGTGCTCTGAAGGTATTTAGGACCCTGAGTGCTCTGAAGGTAGTTAAGACCCTAAGTGCTCTGAAAAATAAGTACAAGCTCATAATGTTAGGACCCTAAGTGCTCTGAAGGTATTTAGGACCCAGAGTGCTCTGAAGGTAGTTGGGACCCTGAGTGCTCTGAAGGTAGTTAGAACCCCAAGTGCTCTGAAGGTAGTTAAGACCCTGAGTGCTCTGAAGGTAGTTAGGGCCCTGAGTGCTCTGAAGGTAGTTAGGGCCCTGAGTGCTCTGAAGGTAGTTAGGACCCTGAGTGCTCTGAAGGTATTTAGGACCCTGAGTGCTCTGAAGGTAGTTAAGACCCTAAGTGCTCTGAAAAATAAGTACAAGCTCATAATGTTAGGACCCTGAGTGCTCTGAAGGTATTTAGGACCCAGAGTGCTCTGAAGGTAGTTGGGACCCTGAGTGCTCTGAAGGTAGTTAGGACCCTGAGTGCTCTGAAGGTATTTAGGACCCAGAGTGCTCTGAAGGTAGTTAGGGCCCTGAGTGCTCTGAAGGTAGTTAGGACCTGAGTGCTCTGAAGGTAGTTAAGACCCTGAGTGCTCTGAAGGTAGTTAGGGCCCTGAGTGCTCTGAAGGTAGTTAGGGCCCTGAGTGCTCTGAAGGTAGTTAGGACCCTGAGTGCTCTGAAGGTAGTTAGGACCCTGAGTGCTCTGAAGGTATTTAGGACCCTGAGTGATCTGAAGGTAGTTAAGACCCTAAGTGCTCTGAAAAATAAGTACAAGCTCATAATCTGCTTGAAAAGGCTTTAGTATATTAAGAATGTGAATTTAAAGGAGAACCTGTGCTTTGTACATGTAGATGAAAACAGCAGGTTCACAGTGATGATGTTTGGGACGGAAATATGTCATTGATGATTTTATTATTCTTAATTTTTTCAATAAAGATCCATATTATTACCTTTGAGTGTTGTTGCCAATTTAAAGTCCCACGCAGGGGGTATTTAGGTTTTTCTTTGTATCTAGGGATGTGACAACTCACTATCCTGTTCTGTTATGGTGAAAACACTCTTCTGTTATAGAGATAGAACAGGAAGGAAGAGGTAATGTCCCCAAAATTAAAGGCAGTGGGCCAGATTCAGGTAGGGGCGCGCACTGATACGGCGGCGCAGCGTATCGTCTTTACGATACGCCGCCGTAAATTACAGGAGAAACGCTGTATTCACAAAGCATTTGCTCCGTAATTTGCGGCGGCGTAGCGTAAAAGGGTCCGGCGTAAGCGCGCGTAATTCAAATGATCCCGTAGGGGGCGTGGATCATTTAAATTAGGCGCGTTCCCGCGCCGAACGTACCGCGCATGCGCCGTCCCTAAATTTTCCCGACGTGCATTGCGGTAAATGACGTCGCAAGGACGTCATTGGCTTCGACGTGAACGTAAATGGCGTCCAGCGCCATTCACGGACGACTTACGGAAACAACGTACAATTTGAAAATCGCGACGCGGGAACGACGTCCATACTTACCATTGGCTGCGCCTCCTAATAGCAGGAGCAGCCTTACGATGAAACCGACTTACGCAAACGACGTAAAAAACTACCGCCGGGCGCGCGTACGTTTGTGAATCAGCGTAAGTATGCAATTTGCATACTCTACGCTGACAACTACGGGAACGCCACCTAGCGGCCAGCGTCAGAATGCACCCTAAGATACGACGGCGTAAGAGACTTATGCCAGTCGTATCTTAGGCTACAGTCGGCGTATCTAGCTTTCTGAATACAGAAAATAGATACGACGGCGCAGCTTTTGAATTACGCGGCATATCTATGGATACGCTGGCGTAATTCTTTCCTGAATCTACCCCATTCCCCTTTTACACCATTATTGCTGGAATGGGTATCATCATTGGAAGACCTACCCTCACTTTACCCTCCCTAACTTTCAGTTTTGGTGAAAGCATTCGCCGTGACCGATAGAGGGGTAAATCACAGACAAATTCTAAATAAAATAAAATAAAATATCCAAATTATAAAATATATATATTTTTTGCCTTAGCATACAATTTAAAGCAGAACTTGAGGCATGTCAACCCTGCCCCCCCCCCCCCCTTATTTCCATCCTAACCCCACAGGAAACAAGAGGGGTTCTAAATCTAGTAAAAAACTAAATTTTATTTAAAAGATCAATACTTTATTTTTCTGCTGGATGCAGCGACTCCTTAAACCTTTTCTTACAGAACGCAGCAAGAAAGCCGCTAAGGAGAATGAGCCGGCGCAGGATCAGCCGCAAAGCCAAAGACAACGAGCTTAGCTGTTTGCTGAAGAAACGGAGGCAGATTGTGGATCACAATCCACCGGCTGACGAGACCGCAGAGACTTCAAAACAAACACAGGAACAGACTGCGGAGACAAAGACAGAAACCCAGGAGGAAGGTTAGAAAATAAAAACGAAAGCTTAAAGGTTCAAAACTAAAGGTGCAAAGCATAACACAAGATTACAGTGGAACCTTGGTTTAAGAGTAACTTGGTTTGAGAGCGTTTTGATTTGCGAGCAACTTTTTTTATTTTTTTTTAATTCTGACTCGGTTTGCAAGTGTTGACTCGCAGGACGAGCAGCTAAATAGGCCTACAGTACCTCATTTGTCCTGAGGTACGGGGGCGCAGGAGCCAAGAAAAGCCGAACATTGGCCTGCAGTACCTCATTTGGCCTGAGGTACGGGGCCGCAGGAGCCGAGAAAAGCTGAACATTGGCATGCAGTACCTCATTTGGCCTGAGGTACGGGGCGCAGGAAATGAGGCAAAGTTTTTCTCTGGCCTTTTCGGACGATTTCGGCACTCTCTGGCACCCACCCACCTCTGGCCGCATTCGGTATTGCATTCCAGTGAAGTCAATGCGGAACAAATTATTTTCGTTTCCATTGACTTCAATGAGAAAACTTGCTTTGATATGCGAGTACTTTGGATTACGAGCATTCTCCTGGAACGGATTATACTTGTAATCCGAGGTTCAACTGTATTATTTCATTATGGTGCTTAAAGAAAAAAGAACAATTAATATTTAAAATCTTTAATAAATCCTCCAATGGATCAATTGCATATAGTATAGCATTGGACCTGTTCTGACTAGGGTTGAGCAAACCGGAATGTAAAGTTCGGGTTCGGTACGGACTTTTGGGTTTTTTGTACCCGAACCCGAACAATTTGCTGTAAGTTCGGGTCCAGTGTTCGGCAATGTAATGGCGCGCTGCAGGGCAGCCAATCACCATTTGTTTTACTCCTGTGACCTAGAAGCCATCACAGCCATGCCTACTAATGGCATGGCTGTGATTGGCCAGTGCAGCATGTGACCCAGCATGTGACCCAGACTCTATATAAGCTAGAGGGACATAGCACAGCTCGTCACTCTGCTTTAGATAGGGTAGGGAAAGGCTGCTGCTGATCTGATCTGAGGGAGAGATTTAGATAGGAGTCAGACTGTCCTGCTACAGAAATCATATTACACCAGCGCTGCATATGTTCTTGTGAGATACTCTGCATTAGATACTTTAGGGAAAGGTTCCTGATTGTTCTTATAGGGACAGAAATATATAGGAGTCAGTCCTGCTTCAGAAATCATATTACACCAGCGTTGCATTATGTTCCTGTGAGATACTCTGCATTAGATACTTTAGGGAAAGGTTCCTGATTGTTCTTATAGGGACAGAAATATATAGGAGTCAGTCCTGCTTCAGAAATCATATTACACCAGCACTGCATATGTTCCTGTGAGATACTCTGCATTAGATACTTTAGGGAAAGGTTCCAGATTGTTCTTATAGGGAGAGAAATATATAGGAGTCAGTCCTGTTTCACAAATCAAATTGCAGCAGCACTGCATATGTTCCTGTGAGATACTCTGCATATTACACTAGCACTGCATATGTTCCTGTGAGATACTCTGCATATTGCACCAGCACTGCATATGTTCCTGTGAGATATTCTGCATTAGATACTTTAGGGAAAGGTTCCTGATTGTTCTTATAGGGAGGGAAATATATAGGAGTCAGTCCTCCTAGGTCAAGATTCTTTTTTTTTTTTTTTTTATTTTAAGTTATTTCCCAATCCACATTTATTTGAAGAGTACTTCCCATGCTCTTACCGACATTTTGCTGCCATTTGCAGCCCTCTAGCCCTTTCCATTAGTTTTTTAGAGACATTTTAGTAGTCAAAAGTCCGGGTCCCCATTGACTTCAATGGGGTTCGGGGTCAAGTTCGGGTCCCGAACCCGGACTTTTTTCCGAAGTTCGGTCGAATCCGTCGAACCCGAACATCCAGGTGTCCGCTCAACTCTAGTTCTGGCCCATAGCACTCTTGTCTTAAAAGTACATTTTTACTTTTGGTAATGCTGTGCTGTAGCTCCACCCTTGTATGAAGACCAATATTTGGGTGTTCCAATGGGGGAACTACAGCAAAGAACTTTAGTCACGGCTCCCTCTAAGATTACCATTGTGTACAGCCCCGACAGTGCTAATTGTTAGTTTACAAATGAATTTGTGAATGATCAGTCAGCAGTGCGGGGCTGTGTGGTCTATCTGCCGACACAATGTATATGTACTGGCAGTTGCAAACCTAAAGTAATATTAAAGGGGTTGTAAAGGTTCGTGTTTTTTCACCTTAATGCATCCTATGCATTAAGGTAAAAAAACACCTCACAGTCACGGGCCCCCCAGCCCCCCCCCCCCATTTTACTTACTTGAACCGTTCACCTGCTGTCCTCTGCTCCGTGGAGTCTCTGCGTTGATTGGATAGATTGATAGTAGCGCAGCCATTGGCTCCCGCTGCTGTCAATCAAATCCAATGATGCGGCCGCCGGGGGGAGCAGGACTGAGTCATACACTCGGCATCTATGGATTCCAACTGTATCACACGGGCGTGCGCCCTCTAGATAACCCCTTCGTGAGAGAGCTTCCCAGAGGGGGTTAGCTATTGCGGGGAGGAGCCGAGACAGCCGCCAAGGGACCCCAGAACACCAGGATCGGGACCACTCTTTGCAAAACGAACAGCACAGTGGAGGTAAGTATGACATGTTTGTTATTTAAAAAAAATAAAAAATAAACCTTTACAACCCCTTTTAAGGTGTGTTATTTAACCACTAAGACCCCTTTCACACTGAGGGCGTTTTGCAGGCGCTATAGGGTTAAAAATAGCGCCTGCAATCCGCCCTTAAACAGCTGCTATATTCACTCCAGTGTGAAAGCCCGAGGGTTTTACCGATATTTTACTGCCGACACTATGGGCGTCGGCAGTGTGAAAGGGGTCTTAAGGACTGAGCCTCTTTCTGAGATTTGTTGTTTACAAGTTAAAAACTGATTTTTTTTTGCTCGAAAGTTACTTAGAACCCCCAAACATTATACATTTTTTTTCTAACACCCTAGTGAATAAAATGGCGGTCATTGCAATACTTTATGTCACACTGTATTTGCGCAGTGTTTTTACAAGCGCACTTTTTTTGGAAAAAATACACTTTTTTTAATAAAAAAATAAGACATATATTATGAAAGATAATGTTACGCCGAGTAAATTGATACCCAACATGTCACACTTCAAAATTGTGCCCACTCGTGGAATGGCGACAAACTTTTTCCCTTAAAAATCTCCATAGGTGACGTTTAAAAAATTCTACAGGTTGCATGTTTTAAATTACAGAGGAGGTTTAGGGCTAGAAATATTGCTCTCGCTCTACCGATCACGGCGATACCTTGCGCACGTGGTTTGGACGACATTTTCATATGCAGGCGCTACTCACGTATGCGTTCACTTCTGCATGCGAGCTCGTCGGGACGGGCGCCTTTACAATTTTTTAATGTTTTTATTATTTATTTTCCCTTTTATTTTTTCACTGTTCTTTAAAAAAAATTAACATCCCTTGTAATAGAAAAAAAGCATGACAGGACCTCTTAAATAGGAGATCAGAACTCATATTTACACTAAAATGCAATAAGAAAATAAATAATGTATGTCATTTGGAAAAAGATAAAAAATGGCCCTTTAAGAGCTACAGGCGGAAATGACCTTTTGACGCCGCTTCCGCCCTGCAATGGTATGGAGACCGGTGGGGGCCATCTTCCCTTCACTCGTCTCCATACCACATATGGAAGAGAACCCGATCGCCTCCGCCACTGCCGACGGCTCCGGTAAGCGGGAGGGGGCACCGGAGAGCGGCAAGGGTGGACCTCTTCTGCCACTGATAAAAGTGATCTTGCGGCGAATCCGCCGTAGAGACCACTATTATCAGAAACCAGACTGCCTGCTGAAGAAGAGGATGCCAGGGTTATGGCAGCTAGCTGCTACCATAACAAGGATATCTCTCTTCAAACAGCCAACATATATCGGTGTGCAGCAGCCTGGAAGTGGTTAACACACACAAAGCCACGGCTAAGCCCTGCCCCCTCTCTCTCCTCATTGGCTCACTGGCTGTGATTGACAGCAGAGGGAGCCAATGGCTCCCGCTGCTGCCTCAGTCAATGAGGAGTGAGAGTCCCCGGAGAACCTCCGCACATGGCTGGATCGAGATGCGGCTTAGGTAAGTATTAGGGGTGCTGCTGCACACAGAAAGTTTTTTACCTTGACGCATGAAGGTAAAAAACCTTGAGACTTTAGAACCAGTTTAACACACAGCCCAGACAGTACTGACTTTTCATACATAAATTCAATAGACGCCAATCAGTCAGTAGTACGGGGCTGTGTGATCTACCTGTTATGTGTACTAGCAGCTGCGGACCTAACACAGCCCCTACAGCGCTGACTGTTCATTCACAAATGAATTTGTAAACTATCACCAGCACTACGGAGCTGTGTGACCTATCTGCTGGCACATTGTATGTGTACTAGCAGCCGCAGATCTGACACACAGCCCCGCAGGGCTAATCGTTTATTCATTATATCTAAACTATCAGTCAGCACTGTGGGGCTGTGTGTTCTATCTGCCAGTACGGTGTATGTACTAAGTACTAAGGGCCAGATTCACAAATGAGATACGACGGCGTTTCTCCTGATACGCCGTCGTATCTCTGTTTCTATCTATGCGACTGATTCATAGAATCAGTTACGCATAGATATCCCTAAGATCCGACGGGTGTAATTGTTTTACACTGTCGGATCTTAGGATGCAGTACCACGGCCGCCGCTGGGGGGAGTTTGCGTCGTAAACCAGCGTCGGGTATGCAAATTAGGAGTTACGGCAGATCCACGACGGATTTTCGCGTTCGCTACGTCGCCGCTAGTCTAGTTTCCCGTCGCAAAGTTAGTTGTTTTTTTTTGGTGCCCTAACTTTAGTCAGCAAGCGTTATGCTGTCTAAAGTATGGCCATCGTTCCCGCGTCGAAATTCAAAATTTAACGTCGTTTGCGTAAGCCGTCCGGGAATACGGAAGTACGCTACGCGCGTGGCCGTTCAAAAAAATGACGTCACGGTGCGCAAAGCACGGCAGGAGTTAAGAAACGGAGCATGCGCAGTAGGTCCGGCGCGGAAGCGCGCCTAATTTAAATGGCACACGCCCATTTAAATTGACCCGCCTTGCGTCGGAGGCCGCCGGCGTAGTTTTCATCGCAAGTTCTTGGTGAATCAGGCACTTGCGATGAAAAATTGCGGCGGTGTAACGTATCTAGGATACGTTACGCCGCCGCGATTCTATGTGAATCTGGCCCTAAGAGCTGCAAACCTAAAACGCAGTAATTGACTGTTCATTCATAAATTCAATAGAAAAGAATCAGCGGGGTTGTGTGATCGGTCTGTAGCAGCAATGACTGACCTTTAGCTTGTGTTATGAATGGAGCTGATCCTGCTCCTGGTGTGGTGAATGGTGGCACTTATCTCCAGAGCACCCCTGCTTCCAGAGATGAGCTCTGTCAATCAGCCCTTATTAGGTGGTATTCTCCTTGCTAGCAGTGTGGTTGGAAAGCTGCGGAGGGAGGGGTACAACCAGGGCCGGCCTTAGGTGTTCAGGCGCCCTGTGCGAGATAATCCTGTGGCGCCCCCCCCCCCCAAATGGCCCCCATAAATTAAAGTATAGGGTGGTATTGGACCGGCTGGGCGATATAGGGCAGGTTGGGGTAATATAAGGCAGGTTCGGGTGATATAGGGCAGGCTGGGGTGGCATAGGGCAGGATGGGGTGGTATAGAGCAGAGTGTGGTAGCATAGGGCAGGTTGCAGTAGCATAGGGCAGGCTGGAGTGGTATAGGGCAGGTTGCGGTGGCATAGGGCAGGTTGCGGTGGCATAGGGCAGGTTGCGGTGGCATAGGGCAGGCTGGGGTGGTATAGTGCAGGCTAGGGTAACAGCGCGGCGGCTGTGAGCTGCGAGAGGGACACCAACAAGGGGGAGGAGGAGGGAGCTGAGCAGTCTCTGGCGCTTGAGCGCCCCCACCTTTGTGGCGCCTGGGTGAACTGCAGCCCGTCTAGGATCGGCCCTGATGTGACTCACATTCTGTGAGCTGTGTGTGCCACACGGCGCCCCTGTTGCCCATGGCGCCCTGTGCAGCCGCACGGCTTGCACACCCCAAAGGCCGGCCCTGGGTACAACAAGGGCACCGCCACTGGGAACCCGAGTTTTAAAAGATTGAAAATCAGTTGATTTTTGCCTAAACATGCTAACAGTGTGGATAGAAGAATCTTCACTGTCAGCTTTTGTACTGAGTAGCCACTGCACCCGTGGCTACCTGGATAAAGTGCTGCTATTTTTGTGCCTGGAGTTCCGGTTTAAATATGCCATTTCAATCTGTTCAAAAAATGCCTGTTGATCCTGACAGAAATTCAGTTGTCCTTTGTCCTGTTCACTCTGCCTGTGTTATCTCAAGGAATCCAATCAGTCCTCCTGGTTCTTCACTTAGACAAGAGAACATTTTCCCTTATGTCATTGGTCTTCAAACATGCAACACGTGGGCCTGATTCAGCCCTTTGCTTGCCTTTATCCAGCCCTTGGGGCACTGTTCCTTCATGCTAGCACCAACAATGTGGCACCATTCCTTCCACTGACACCAACAGTAGGGCACTACTCCTCTTACTGACACCAACATATGGACACTATTCCTTCCACTGACACCAATGATGGGGCACAATCCCTTCCACTGACACCAACAGTGGGGCCATACTCCTTTTACTGACACCAACAGTGGGGCACTACTCCTTTTACTGACACCAACATAGGAACACTATTCTTTCCACTAACACCAATTGTGGGGCACAATCCCTTCCACTGACACCAACAGTGGGGCACTGTTACTTCTACTGACACCAACATAGGAACACTATTCTTTCCACTAACACCAATTATGGGGCACAATCTCTTCCACTGACACCAATAGTGGGGCACTGTTACTTCTACTGACACCAATGATGGCCCTTTGTTTAGAAAGTTTGGAGACTCCTGCCCTATTTTATAGAGATGAGGAGTGGAGCTGGTGTTCTGTAGTTTAGCAAAAGATTGCGATTTCAGAGCAGTCAACAACAGAAAATCTGAGAGCATTTTTGCCAGGATTAACAGTTATTTGTTTGTGTTCCACTGATAAAACAAAGGTACGGTGGAACCTCGGATTATGAGCATAATCCTTTCCAGGAGAATGCTTGTAATCCAAAGTACTTGCATATCAAAGCGAGTTTCCCCATTGAAGTCAATAGAAATGAAAATAATTTGTTCCGCATTAACTTCAATGGGATGCAATACCACATGCGGCCAGAGGGGCGCCGGAGAGACTCGGAAACGTCCAGAGAGGCCTGAAAACAGCTCGGCTGACCTCGGCAAACCTCGGGAAGACTCAGGAATGGAGTATTTCTGTGTCTTTTCTGAGCATTCCCAAACGGCGCTTATCGGCTGCGATCATTCGACTCCGCTTGGCCCGGCGCCCCCCACCTCAGGCCAAACGCGGTACTGCACACCGATTTGGCCTGAATCCTGCTCGTTTTGCGACAGCACTCGCAAACAAAGTTAGGATTTTTTTTAAAACAGTGCTCGTATTGTGAAACGCTTGTTAACCGCGTTACTCGCAATATGAGGTTCCACTGTAATTGTGCATACATTAATGTGGAGATGTACTGCATATGTTTATTTTTTATTTTGCCCTAACATAAATTTTAATGGAGATGTCAAACTACTTCCATTTTCCGAATATTATTCTATTTAGGAACTCCTTAATTTCCAACTATGTAACCATTGCCAAGGAGTTGGCCCTGTTGTTTTTGCGGAGTGATCTTAAAGGGTCACTAAAGGATTTTTTTTTTTTAAGCTAAATAGCTTCCTTTACCTTACTGCAGTCCTGGTTTCATGTCCTCATTGTTCGTTTTTGCTCTGATGTTGCTGTAATTCCTCTCTGTTCTGGACACTTCCTGGTTGTCTGTTTCCTGATCACCACAGTACTGGGAGATTTCTCACTGTGGTGACTAATCAAGGAGGTGTGATTACTGTGTGTCAGCACCAATCCAGTTTCGTTTCACAAAGCATCACTTCCCTCTATTGGCTCTTTGTCTCTGTACATCAGAGAACCAGGAAACATCAGCAAAAACTAAACTAAACTGTAGGTACATTATATGATTGTTTTTTATCTATTTTTAATCATTTTTAAAAGGAATCAGTTAACTATTCTGGGCCATATTCTGAGAGAAGTTACGATGGAGTATCTCAGGATACTCCATCGTAACTCCCTTTTTTGGCCAGTGTATCTATGCAACTGATTCATAGAATCATTTTCGCATAGATACACTTAAGATCCGCCATGTGTAAGTCACTTACACTGTCGGATCTTAAATGTAATTACGCCGCCCGCCGCTAGATGGCATTTACGTGAAGGTCTCATTTGTTTATGCAAATGAGCCTGCTACGCCGATTCCCGAACGATTTCGCGTCGCGTACCCGTCGCTAACGTCGTTTGCGTAAGCGGAAAACTTACTCCTGCTGTATGAGGAGTACGTTTCCGCATGTCCCACGTAGGCCATGTTACGGATAGCGTCGGGTCCACGTCGTGTTTTTCCGTCGGCTACGTCGTTTCCCTAAGTCGTTCTTGAATACGACTTTACGTCAATGACGCACACGTCGGCGTCATTGACGTTTTCCGACGAGAACTGGAGCATGCGCACTGGGCTTTTTTAAGCCCGGCACATGCGCAGTTACTTAGAATCGGGGGCGCGCTTAATTTGAATAGAAGCCGCCCCCTTGAAGATACGCGTGGCTACGCCGGGCCATTTACACTCCGCCGCCCCAAACTACGGAGCAAGTGTTTGGGGAATACAGCACTTGCTCCTGTAGTTTGGGGCGGCGGAGTGTAAATGCCTTACGCGCCGCCCGCGGACATTTAGAGAGAATATGGGCCTTTGTCTCTATACCCTGTAAATAGTAATTTCAGCAAAAAAAAAATTTCCTTTAGTGTCTAAAGCTCCTCCGGGTTTTTCGATTTCCTTTTACATGCTCCTCTAGCTCTCCCTGCTTAGGTTACCATTCAGGAAGTGGGTAAGGCCTTGTCCTTGGGCGCTGCTTCCTCTCACAGAAATCTGGGGCTAGTAAATCTAAAATGATGTCATATTGTTATTAGGACTCCTTCCTCTTTCTTACAGATGGATCACAGGCCCCTGAGGTGACTTCCCCATTGCAGAACAATAAAGTTTTATTGAAGGTGAGACAGAGAACATCACCCGTAGAGGGCCGCCGAAGCAGCCAAGTACAATGGCAATAGGAAAATGACTTCACCAAAGCCCAACTTCGACAACCAATTTGTACAATTTGAGCTTGCTGTAGAGTCAAGTGAAACTGATATTGTGTTTTGTGTGTCCTTGTTCACTTACTCCTGTTACCAAATCCATAGTTTAAAGAAGAGATAAGCAGAAAATGTGCTATGGAGTTCCTAAGCTAAAGCAAAATTTATGGACACCTGACCATCACACCTACCGTATTTATTGGGGTATAGCGCACTCCCGTGTATAGCGCGCACCCCTAAAGTTGGCCAGAAATTCCTGTGGAAAAAAGGATTTTGTACTTACAGTTTTGGTGTCTTGCGCGGCGTCCATCGGCGGCCTCGTCGGGTCCGGCGTCCGTCTGCGGCTACGGGTGTCCTCTTCGTCGGGTTCGGCGTCCTTCTGCGGCGTCCTTCTCGCTCGTTTCCCGCTTTCCCGCGCCGAGTTTGAATACTGCGCCATTCCAAAACCACGGGCATTATTGTGGAGCTCATACCTATTTGTGGCTATAAAAGCCTCCACTATTCTGGGAAGGCAAGATTTTGGAGTGAGTGTGTCTGTGGGAATTTATGAGGTCACGTCCTGATGTTGGATGAGAAGATCTTTCCCACAGTTGGTGTTCCAATTCATCCCAATGGTGTTAGCAGGGTTAAGGCCGGGGCTCTGTGGAGGCCACTCGAGTTCCTCCACATCAAACTCATCAAACCACGTCTTTATGGAGCTGGCTTTGTGCACAGGAGCAACCATGTTTGAACTTTTTGTCTATACAACATGTGTATGATTGGCCCGGATTGAGAAAGGACTTACGATGACGTATCTCCAGATACGCCGTCGTAAGTCAAAATGTGCGCCGTCGTATCTATACGCTTATTCAGGAAAGCAGATACGCCTGAATTTTGGCAAGATACGACCGACGTAAGTCTCCTACGCCGTCGTATCTTGGGTGCATATTTACGCTGGCCGCTAGGTGCGCTTCTGTTGATTTACGCGTCGAATATGTAAATGAGCTAGATACGCCGATTCACGAACGTACTTGCGCCCGTCGCAGTAAGCTATGCCGTTTACGTAAGGCGTACGTCCGGCGTAAGTTTACCCCTCATAAAGCAGGGGTAAGTCATGTTAAGGTATGGGCGCGGGAACAGCGTCGTATTTTACGTCGTTTACGTAAGTCGTACGTGAATGGGGCTGGGCGTAGGTTACGTTCACGTCGCATGAATGGACCTGGCATATCTCAGGGAGTAAATTTGACGTGGTTCTGAGCATGCGCCGTTCGTTCGGCCATGCATTTACATGGGGTCACGCTTCATTATAATACAACACGCCCACTGCCTTGCTTCTTTGAATTACGCGGGCTTACGCCGGCCCATTTACGTCACGCCAGTGTAAATATGGGAGCAAGTGCTTTGTGAATACTCAGCTTGCCTCTCAATGTTACGTCGGCGTAGCGCATATGAGATGCGCTACGCATATCTAAAGATGCGCCGATCTCTCTGAATCCGGGCCATAGTGTCTATTGAAGGGTTATCATTCATCCCTGTTTTGAGAGGCATGTCCCCAAAAAACAAATGTCCCGGATGTGACCCTGGAGGCAGTGAATACAGGTCAATAAAAGAAAGAAAGCTGCTCCAATGCTTTTTTTTTGTGCACCTCCACTGGGAACCTGAGGATAGAACATGCCACACACCAACCCTCACTCCTCCGGTTTGGGGCTCTGGTATTATGGCAGGGGGGAATGGGAGCTCAGTGCTCGGCCATTGCTGGGGTGACCTGTCGCATGACGCAGAGCCAGAAGCGGCTTCTGAGCTCAGAGGCGTGATGTTGGGTGGATGAAGATGGTGGCTTGGTGCTGGGTTCTGTGGGCCAGATCCTCAAAAGGGATACGCCGGCGTATCTACTGATACGCCGTCGTATCCCTGTTTCTATCTTTGGAACTGATCCACAGAATCAGTTTTCAAGAGATAGACAGAAGATCCGACATGTGTAAGGGACTTACACTGCCGGATCTTAGGATGCAGTACCGCATCCGCCGCTGGGGGCATTTTGCGTCAAAATGTTGCTTCGGGTATGCAAATTAGCACTTACGGAGATCCACGAAGCTTTTACGCTTCGTTTTTTCTCCGTAAGTATTAAGTTGCATGTGTAAAATTAGGGCTGCTTTTACAAAGTGTAAACTGTATCTTTTTTTTTTCCCGACGCAACTTTATTGACCCGACGTGATCCACAAAGCTCGGCATAACGTAATTTTGCGCTATGCATGTCGGGAAAATGACGTCACGAGCATGCGCAGTACTGCCGGCGTGGGAGCGCGCCTAATTTAAATGGGAATCGCCCCCATTTGAAGAGGAACGCCTTGCGCCGGCGGAATTCAAGTTACACAGCCGAAAATTTCTAGGTAAGTGCTTTGTGGATCGGGCACTTAGGTAGAAATTTTAAGGCAGTGTAACTTAAATGGGAATTTTTACGTTACGCCGGCTCTTTGTGGATCTGGCCCTCTGGTCCTGGCTTGCCAATCACCAGCCACCACCATAGGCATGTGCACAGGTTGTGCCTGGGCACACCCTAATCACCCTGGGCAATGCAGATTTCCCCTGACAAACGCCCCTAACCTTGTGGCATCTGAGGCTACAGAGAAAGGGACTGGGGAATCGCTGTCCTCAGTCCCTTTCTCTGCTATTTCCCCAAAGCCCCTCAATGAGGCTCCTAACAAATCATAAAAAAAAGAATAAAAAAATAATATTGTAAAAAAAGAATAAAAAATGTAATAAACACAATCTCATCCCAACTGACACCATGTACTGCGTATGTGTATTTGAGCTTTGGGGTGCACACTCCAATGCAATAGGCTGCGCACACCTATGGCCACCACCATCAACTGGCAGCATCGGAGCCCAAGGAGGTTTGGAGGAGGATCAACACTAATATCATGTGACACACTGACATGTATTGGGTCTGGTTAAACTTTTGTTTTTACGGCAATTTTTTTGGTCTACGTGTCATGCGCACATAACCAAAAATAGTAAATAAACAATATAGTGCACCAATGGTGAGGAGGATTTGCAACATGTGCACCAGAAAATGGAAAATTGAAATTCACAGTTTCTGATCTCTATAAGCGAACATCTGCGAGTACATACTAACTCCATGCTGATAATGTCCTGGCTGATTCAATGCAGGAACCCTAGTTTTGCCAGACACATGTGATATCTGTTGTAACCTTTGCTTTTTGCTAAATAAAGAGTGAAATGCCGAGTGTGGTCCTAGAATCTGTCTTGACTTGAATATCTGGATAATATTTATTGCAAAAAAGCACCCAAGCCTATAACTGTGGCAGAGGCGGCTCTAGGCTCTGTAAGGCCTTAGGCAAAACCTGGATTTGAGGCTCCAATCACGCCCATAGTGGGAAAAATATTTCAAGCGATAAAAAATTTAGGCCCGGATTCTCAGTGGAGATACGACGGCATATCTCCAGATACGCCGTCGTATCTCTGCTTTGTGCCGTCGTATCTATGCGCCTGATTCTTAGAATCAGTTACGCATAGATATCTGTTAGATCCGACAGGCGTAAGTCTCTTACGCCGTCGGATCGTAACTGCATTTTTACGCTGGCCGCTAGGGGCGTGTACGCTGATTTACGCGTCTAAATATGTAAATGAGCTAGATACGCGAATTCCCGAACGTACGCCCGGCTGACGCAGTAAAGTTACGCCGTTTACGTTAGGCTTTTCCCGGCGTATAGTTACCCCTGCTATATGGTGGCGTAAGTGCGGCGTAACAATGTTAAGTATGGCCGTCATTCCCGCGTCGAAATTTGAAAAAGTTACGTAGTTTGCGTAAGTCGTCCGTGAATGGGGCTGGACGTCATTTACGTTCACGTCGAAACCAATGACGTCCTTGCGGCGTACTTTGGAGCAATGCACACTGGGAAATTCCACGGACGGCGCATGCGCCGTTCGGGAAAAACGTCAATCAAGTCGGGTCACAGAAGATTTACATAAAACACGCCCCCCTGATCCAAATTTGAATTAGGCGGGCTTACGCCGGCCGATTTACGCTACGCCCCCGCCGCAACTTACGGAGCAAGTGCTTTGAGAATACAGCACTTGCCCGTCTAAGTTGCGGAGGCGTAACGTAAATCAGATACGTTACGCCCGCACAAAGTTACGCGATCGTACGAGAATCTGGCCCCTAACTGTATAAATTGCATTGTTTTTTAGAGCTTTAAAGTGCTGGTGTCAGTGCTTCCTATCTCAGTGCTCTCTATATTTGTGCTGGTGTCAGTGCTTCCTATCTCAGTGCTCTCTATCTTTGTGCTGGTGTCAGTGCTTCCTATCTTTGTGCTGGCGTCAGTGAGAGAGATAGCAGCGGAGAAGCCAAACAGCAGGCAGTACCAGCACAGGATGCGGAGCACCGGCCCACCATGGCTGAGGATTAGCACTGGACTGTGACCTCCCAACCCCCCTGCAGTGGAGCCCTGCATAGGCAGGAGTAAGTGCAGGGCGAAGGGAGGGGTTAGGGATGGTCAATCACAGGTGGGCAAACTGGGACAGGACTGAGTTGTCCTTACTGTCAGTGACACTGATAACTAGATTTGTCCCGATACCGATACTGGTATCGGGACCGATACTGAGCATTTGCCGATACTTCAGCCGATACTTTTTTTTCCCCCAGAGAGAGAGCGGGCGGAGAGGGGGCGGAGAGAGCAGAGCAGAGCAGTCCTCAAGGAGAAAACCAAGCCCTCTTCCCCCCGCCCCTAGTTGATCAGTGCGGGGAACATTACAGCTTTCATTTGAATAGCTGTGTGTTCCCCGCCGCGCCTCGTCATGTATAGACACTCCCCCTTGTCCGGGCACTTTGATAGACAGATCACCCATCCCAGGATTGGATAGGTGATCTGTCTATCAAAGTGCCCGGACAAGGGGGAGGGGCTATATATGACGAGGCGCGGCGGGGGAACACACAGCTATTCAAATGAAAGCTGTAATGTTCCCCGCGCTGATCAACTAGACGGCGGCGGTGGTGGGGAGGGCTTGGCTTTCTCTTGGGGACATGGCTGCATTTTTGTGGGGACATGGCGGCATATTTGTGGGGACATGGCGGCATATTTGTGGGGACATGGCGGCATATTTGTGGGGACATGGCGGCATATTTGTGGGGACATGGCTGCATTTGGGGACACATTTTAAAAAAAGTATCGGTAATCAGTATCGGCGAGTATATGAAAAAAAGTATCGGTACTTGTACTCGGTCCTTAAAAAGTGGTATCGGGACAACCCCAGATAACAGGAGGAAGGGAGTGGTGGGTGATAGGGCAGGGGTGGATATAAAGGCCAGTGGCTGTGGCTGAGGAATGCTGGAGGAGCAGGGATGGGGGGGGCTGGCTCTCTCTAATGCTTGTGGTTGCTGGCTGCAGAAAGGGGTGGCATGGTAGCTGTGCCTCTCCCTGAAGCTGGAGCCCCAGATCCCCCCACACTGATTGACAGCCCCAGAGAGGGGCGGCCCGGACACCTCTTCTCTCCTACCTTCGCTTCCATCGGCTCCATAAAGCGCTGGTAAGGCCTCTTCCATGGGACCCTCCTCTTCTCCTTCTCACCACTGCATAGTAGCCCATTATGCTTTACCTTTGCAGGGAAACAAAGAGGAAGTAACACCCATCAGGTGGCATTCAATGGAAGAGGCTGGTTAAGCTACGAATCGTCTTCAACATTACAGAACCAAGTCCAGTTGACTGAATCTAACTACTCTTAGTTACTTAGCCAGATTCACGTAGGGCGGCGTATGTTTGAGCTGGCGTAGCGTATCGTATTTACGCTACACCGCCGCAAGTTAGAGAGGCAAGTGCTGTATTCACAAAGCACTTGCATCCTAAGTTACGGCGGCGTAGCGTAAATGTGCCGGCGTAAGCGCGCCTTATTCAAATTGGGAAGAGGTGGGCGTATTTTATGTTAATAAAGCATGACCCCGCGTAATTGACGTTTTGAACGTACGGCGCATGCACCGTCCGTGGACGTATCCCAGTGCGCATGCGTCGGATAGAATGCCTAAGATACGTCGAACACTGCCTACGACGTGAACGTAACTTACGCACAGCCCTATTCACGTACGACTTACGCAAACAACGTAAAAAGATACGCTTGTTCCGACGTCCATACTTTGCATGGGCTGCGCCACCTAGAGAGCAGCTTTATCTTTACGCCGGCGTATGTCTTACGTAAACGGCGTAACTAATTGCGACGGGCATACGTACGTTTGTGAATCAGCGAATCAGCGTATCTTGCTCATTTGCATATTCGACGCGGAAACCAGCGGAAGCGCCACCTAGCGGCCAGCGTAAATATGCACCCTAAGATACGACGGCGTAGGAGACTTACGCCGCTCGTATCTTAGCCTAATTTAAGCGTATCTGGTTTCCAGAATACGCTTAAATATACGACGGCACAGATTCTGAGTTACGACGGCGTATCTACTGATACGCCGGCGTAACTCTACGTGAATCTGGCTAAAAGTTTGCATAAAGGAGTATACTGGTTTAATTTTTTTCTTGTTCAAAATTTTCATTCGTTTATCAAAATAGAATAACAGCAGGAAAGGCACTTGGTACGTCTAAAGAAAAATGTAAGAAACACGTTACAAGGGGAGATAATATACAAGTACACAATGAACTCGTAGGCGACCCAGGTCATGATGTCCGCAAGTAACAACATCGAGGAAGGAGTGTAATATTGCGAAAACAACCATTTGTATATGAACAAAACATAATAATAGACTAGACTATTGAATAGGGTCCAAGATTGCTTAGCTACCAAGTGTATAGGTGGAAATGAGAACAAGGACCAGGGGAGGGGAGCAGGAAGGAGAGCAAAAGATATATATATATATATATATATATATATATATATATATATATGCTGAGGTATCCTCCTGACACTCAATGGAAGTGTCATGGTAAGCTACGAAATGTTTTAAAAAATTACAGAACCAGGTCCAGTTTAATGTGACTAATTACTCTTAGTTACGAAATCTCATCAAAAAAATCCGTCTGAGTCTGAATTCCGATCGTGTGTACGGGGCATTACTGTTTACATTAAGAAGTATACTGGTTCCATTTTTTTATAAAAAATATGTGGATGTATAGGAGGTACATTCTGTCTAAAACTATAAAAAAAAGGGTTTTGGTCTTCAGATACATTGTAACAGATAACCAAGGTTAAAAAAAAAATAAGCCTTTAAAGTTTATCTATATTAGACCACTATGCTAAAAATACTACTAGAAAGGTAAAAGAACATATAAAAGACGGGTTCAGTGAACCCATCAATACAGCGGTTGCTTTTAAATTCGATTATGCCATTCCAATGCTAAGAAATCTACAACATAAGGATATAGATGCTCTAGAAAACCACGGCTGACAATATTGATAACGTGGCAACAAATCAATAGCAAGTACGGAGTCACAGAGCAACTATTTATCTTCCCAGAGGAATAAAGCGCCAGAGATGGGGATGAGCACCTGTCAGGACGTGTTAATTCTGAACCGTGTCAATAATGAAGATGCTGATTATTCATTGAAGGCAATCTGGGACAGAATGGCCTAACCCTTGACATTTGTACCTGGCTGTCCACCTCCAACAGATCATTTCCTGATCATGAAATATTGAAGGCTTAAATGCCACGAGCGTGTCAGCAGGTAGACGGGGCTGTGAAATAGGGAGAGCAAGGTGATTGGAAAAACGAGGAGGCGAGAAGGTCAGACGAGGGGACGTGAGTTCTCTGAGAGTTTTCTCTTTCAAAACTAACTGCAAGGCCATGAAGGGTTGTAACGTGTTTCCCCAAAAATAAGCCCAGGTCTTATATTAATTTTGGCAACAAAAGACCCAGTAGGGCTTATTTTCGGGGTAGGTCTTACCATGTAATGTGCTGTCTTCTCTCCCCCTCTCCCTCCCTGCCTGTCAGGAATCCCTAGTGTGAACCAAGTTAAAATGCTTGTAAAATCCTATAACCCACTCTATTACAGTATTATATAATGTACAATGTTTAATATAATTGTGTAATTCTAATTGTGCCAAATACCTTCGTTATGGCGCCGCTCTGAGCTTCTGTGATGCACCGGAGCTCTCTTCTCTGCATTTATATTACAGAAACACACACATTGTAAATTACATACTACTGTAATAGAGTGAGTTATATGATTTTACAAGCATTTTAACCTCTTGTTCACCGCCCACTGTCAAATGACGGCGGGAGGAAAACCCTATAATATGACATTGCGCCTTCCGAAGCCACTAGGGGGCACGCGCTCCCGCCACATCACTGGGCACCCGCGATTGCCCAGTAACTGAGCAGGACCAGGGATCTGTGTGTGTAAACACACAGATGGATCCACGTCGGGTCAGGGAGAGGAGACCTATGTCGTGTCCCTTGTACATAGGGAAACATCATCGGTCACCTCCCCCAGTCAGTAAGAATCACTCCCAGGGAACACATTAACCCCTTGATCGCCCCCTAGTGTTAACCGCTTCCCTGCCAGTCATATTTTTACAATAATCAATGCATTTTTATAGCAGGGATCGCTGTATAAATGTGAATGGTCACAAAAATGTGTCAAAAGTGTACGATGTGTCCGCCGCAATATTGCAGTCACGATAAAAATGGATATTTATTATAACAAAAAATAAAAAATATTGTTTTGTTTTTTTCAAAATTGTCCCTCTTCTTTTGTTTATAGCGCAAGAAATAAAAAACGCAGAGGTGATTAAATACCACCAAAAGAAAGCTCTATTTGTGGGGAAAAAATTATAAAAAAAATTCATTTGGGTACAGTGTTGCATGACTGCGCAGTTGTCATTCAAAGTGTAACAGCGCTGAAAGCTAAAAAATGGCTTGGGCAGGAAGAGGGTGAAAATGCCCTGTAGGCAAGTGGTTAAACTAGGGCTTATTTTTGGGGTAGGGCTTATATTGCAGCCCTCCTTGGACATAACGCTAGGTCTTATTTTTGGGGAAACACAATAGTTAATAATTCATATCAGGCTGAGCAGAGGTGAAAAAGTTTGCTTTATCACAGCTCCTGCATGACCCTCATTTAAAGGGACTGTTCTTTTTTCTAAACAAAATCCATCTGTCCCTTTTTGCTCTTCAAATGTCCATCTTTTAGCTCTGATGTAGAGTAGGGTAAAAAGATGTCCCTGGCTCAAATATGCTGTGATCCAAAGATGCGTCCTCAGATATGCTGGATCCCAAGGACATGTCTCAAATATTATGTGATCCATGGACATGGCCTCAAATATGCTGTGGTACAAAGACGTGGCCTCAAATATGCTGTGATCCCAGAACGTGGTCTCAAATATGCTGTGATCTAAGGACGTGGCCTCAATTATGCTGTGATCTAAGGACGTGGCCTCAATTATGCTGTGATCCCAGGACATGTCTCAAAAATACTGTAATCCAAGGACGTGGCCTCAAATATGCTGTGATCCCAGGACATGACCTCAAATATGCTTTCATCCCAGGACATGGCCTCAAATATGCTGTGATCCCAGGACATGGTCTAAATCAATGTTTCTCAACTCCAGTCCTCAAGTACCTCCAACAGGTCATGTTTTCAGGATTTCCCTCAGATGAAACGGCTGTGGTATTTAATAAAGCAGTGAAACTGATCAAATCACCTGTGTCAAATAATGGAAAGCCTGAAAACATGACCTGTCGGGGGTAATTGAGGACTGGAGTTGAGAAACATTGGTCTAAATTATGCTGTGATCCCGGGAAGTGGCCCCAAATATGCTGTGATCCAAGGACATGTCTCAAATATGCTGTGATCCCAGGACATGGCCTTAAATATGCTGTGATCCCAGGACATGGCCTAAAAAATGCTGTGATCCCAAGACGTGGCCTCAAGTATACTGTGATCTCAGAACCTGGCCCCAAATATGCTGTGATCCCAGGACGTGGCCTCAAGTATACTGTGATCCCAGAACCTGGCCCCAAATATGCTGTGATCAAAGGATGTGGCCTCAAATATGCTGGGATCCAAGGACACGGCCTTAAATATGCTGTGATCCCAGGACATGGCCTAAAATATGCTGTGATCCCAGGACATGGCCTAAAATATGCTGTGATCCCAAGACGTGGCCTCAAGTATACTGTGATCCCAGAACCTGGCCCCAAATATGCTGTGATCAAAGGATGTGGCCTCAAATATGCTGTGATCCAAGGACACGGCCTTAAATATGCTGTGATCCCAGGACATGGCCTAAAATATGCTGTGATCCCAAGACGTGGCCTCAAGTATACTGTGATCCCAGAACCTGGCCCCAAATATGCTGTGATCCCAGGACGTGGCCTCAAGTATACTGTGATCCCAGAACCTGGCCCCAAATATGCTGTGATCAAAGGATGTGGCCTCAAATATGCTGTGATCCAAGGACACGGCCTTAAATATGCTGTGATCCAAGGAAAAGGCCTTAAATATGCTGTGATCCAATGACATGGCCTCAAATATGCTGTGATCCCAGGACGTGGCCCTAAATATGCTGTGCTTCAAGAACATAGCCTTACATATGCTGTGATCCCAGGACGTGGCTTCAAATATGCTTCTATCCCAGAACATACATATGGAAGCTGTCTGCATGGAAAAATGCTGTGGTTCAGCATGTGGTCTAGTGTGTTCATGGCCTAAATCTGGCACTGAGGGCTTGTTCACATTTTAAGATACATATAAAAATAAATAAATAAAAAAAAAGGTGAATTGATACATGTTTACATGCGTGTTGACGTACATTTTTTATGCGTTCTCCCCCCCTATTTCCTGTCACCATGTTTCTTTACTTTCATTAGCTTTGCACTCATGCACAATAAGGCCCGTTTCACTTCTAAACATAGCAGCCTTTTTTTTCGTTGGAGTGTTTTTCCACTCATCGTGATTAGGGCAGCCAATTCACTTGAATAGGCTGCTCCACGTGTGACAAACGCATTAAAGAACCTCAGAAGCGTTTTTTTTTTTGAGAGGGGAGAGTGGCGCATTTTTTCACTGCGCATTTTGTGCCACCGGTGTTTGGGGTGTCATTAGCAATGCATGGCACCACAAATGCGACACGTGTTTGTAACGTGTTTTTGAAACGCTTAGCAAAACAAGCATTTTCTGTGGCTTTGTTGCACGATCCAGAAACAGCCAGGTGTGAATTCAGCCTATGGTAGGGTGACCAGACATCCCCAGTTTCAGGGGACAGTCCCCTGATTGAGGACACTGTCCTCGGAGCAAGTCTGTCCCTGGTTTTGTTCTCAGATTGGATTTAATAGGGGGTAGGGGCAATTTTAAAGACAATCAGTGCAGAATTAAAATATAAAAATTTGAATTACACCCCCCCCCCCCGCTCCGCCGTGCCTACTACCAGGGGGGTTATATTTTTCCCATTATCTGTGCCCCTTTCTGATGATCATGTGCTGGTCGGAGTGGAGGGAATATTTCTTCAGTTTCGGGCACATGCCCATTCAGCTCCACTCGCATGTTCTTCTGCCTTGGCTCAAATCCTGGCCAGCCACCTGCCTATCTCCTTGCCTTCCCTGGTGGAGTGATCTTTCTCCGCTCCCCATCCAGTAGTAGCCGGGGCCCGAGGAGAAAGACTTGAGAGTCTGTGAGGCGGGCGGTGACGGGCAGAGAGTCGCTGATTGTTGCCATTACTAGTAAAGAAAAAATATGTCCCCGGATTTCATTTTAAAAATCTGGTCACCTTAGCCTATGGTCTGGTTCCCGCTGGCCTTGCGCTGTAAAACTCAGAACCATACAAGCAGAGCCGGTACAGGGGGGTCATTAAATGGTGGCCCACGGTCCGTGCACGGACCGAGCGACGCTTTTGCCCGGACCGCCAGGCCACCAGTGTAGTAGCAGTCACTGGCTTGCTGGGACTGCGGGCTCTCACTCCCAGTCTTCTGTCACAAGAGCACCTGGCCAGATGAGACATCACGTGCATGCTCCGCCCCGCCCCCTGCTACTTACGGCTCCCGGTTTTCTGTCACAAGAGTGTACGGCTGGGTGTGACATCACGTGCACGCTCCACCCCATCCACCTTCTACTCGCGGCTCCCTGCTCTTGCCTCCTGTCTTGACTCTCACTTGCGAGATATATCTCGCAGCTTTCCGCTCCACTGCAGCTTGCGCTGACTACTCCTGAGCTCAAGGTATGTCACGCGAGTGGTCTAAGGGCTGGTTCAACCCAGAACGCGGTGCAGGAAAGGCGTGTTCCGTGTGCGTTTCCCCACACAGCACACAAATGCACAACCCTTGGGTGCCATTGTATTGTTAACGACACCCAAAGCGCAGGTCACAATTGCACAGCGTTTTTGTGTGGTGCGATTTTATTAGTAGAGCATGAATTGCTATTTCAGTGTTCCGGGATGATTTGCAGTCCATTAAAAAGCAGGCTGTAAAATCGCGTTCCTGTGCGATTCCACTGTGAACTGGCTTTAAACACGTTGGAAGTTGAACATGTGCATATGTCAGTGACTGCCAACAATTGGTTAAATGTCCCTGTAGAGACAAAGAGAAGAAGGCGGCCCCGGGCCTGAGTGTTTTCATGGCACAGAGTCAGTGTGAGAGGAAGGCCGGGCCCTGTACACACCTTGTTGTGGATTGTGTGTTGCTTAGTGACTGGCCTGTGGCTTGGGACTCTCTGTGTGGGATTATGTCTGACCTGCTGCTGCCAGAGACCCAGAGAATAGAGGGGCATCATAACCCTGTGGGGGCCCTCTAGGGGCGCGCCCATCATCTGCCATGTCTCTAAGGTAAGTGAATGAGATCAGGACAGACATAACATTCTCTGAGGTAAATGAATGAGATGAGGATGCCTGGACACAATGGCTAAGGTGACCAGATTTTTAAAATGAAATCCGGGGACGTTTTTTTTTTTTTTTTTACTAGTAATAGCGGCAATCAGAAACTCTCTGTCCTTCGCCGCCGCCGCCAACCGCCTCACAGCCTGTCAAGTCTTACTCTCTGGGCCCCGGCTACTACTGGGTGAGGAGGGGAGGAAGATCACTCCGCCAGGGAAGGCACGAAGATAAGCAGGCAGGCGGCTGAAAAACATGCGAGCGAAGCATGCACCTGAAACTGAAGAAATATACTCCGCTCTGACCAGCACATGATCATCAGAAAGGGGCACAGATAATGGAAAAAAATACACCCCCTAAGCTAGTAGGAGCGACGGAGTGTAATTCAGACTTATTTATTTTTATTCTGTACTGACTGTCTTTGAAATTGCCCCAGCCCCTGTTCAAATCCAATCCGGGGACAAAACCGGGGACAGTCCCCGGATTGAGGACACTGTCCCCGGACTAACTCTGTCCCCGGTTATGTCCCTGGATTGGATTTGAACAGGAAAACCGGGGATGTCTGGTCACCCTACACAATGGTCTCTGAGGTAAGTAAATGAGGTGAGGATGGTCAGAATGGTCTCTGAGGTAAGTAAATGAGGTGGTATTGCAGCGGAGGTATTACGGCGGTGGTATTGTGGTGGTGGTATTGCAGCGGAGGTATTACGGCGGTGGTATTGTGGCGTGGTATTGCGGCAGTGGTATTGCGGCGGTGGTATTGCGGCGGAGGTATTGCGGCGGTGGTATTGCGGCGGTGGTATTGCGGCGGAGGTATTGCGGCGGTGGTATTGCAGCCGAGGTAATATGGCGGTGGTATTGTGGTGGTGGTATTGCAGCGGAGGTATTACGGCGGTGGTATTGTGGCGGTGGTATTGCGGCGGTGGTATTGCGGCGGAGGTATTGCGGCGGTGGTATTGCAGCAGTGGTATTGCGGCGGAGGTATTGCGGCGGTGGTATTGCAGCGGAGATAATATGGCGGTGGTATTGTGGTGGTGGTATTGCGGCGGAGGTATTGCGGCGGAGGTATTGCGGCGGTGGTATTGCGGCGGTGGTATTGCGGCGGAGGCATTGCGGCGGTGGTATTGCGGCGGTGGTATTGCGGCGGAGGTATTGCGGCGGTGGTATTGCAGCGGAGGTAATATGGCGGTGGTATTGTGGTGGTGGTATTGCGGCGGAGGTATTGCGGCGGAGGCATTGCGGCGGTGGTATTGCAGCGGTGGTATTGCGGCGGAGGTATTGCAGCGGAGGTAATATGGCGGTGGTGGTATTGCGGCGGTGGTATTGCGGCGGTGGTATTGTGGCGGTGGTATTGCAGCGGAGGTAATATGGCGGTGGTGGTATTGCGGCGGTGGTATTGCGGCGGTGGTATTGTGGCGGTGGTATTGCAGCGGAGGTAATATGGCGGTGGTATTGTGGTGGTGGTATTGCGGCGGTGGTATTGCGGCGGAGGCATTGCGGCGGTGGTATTGCAGCGGTGGTATTGCGGCGGAGGTATTGCAGCGGAGGTAATATGGCGGTGGTATTGTGGTGGTGGTATTGCGGCGGTGGTATTGCGGCGGTGGTATTGTGGCGGTGGTATTGTGGCGGTGGTATTGCAGCGGAGGTAATATGGCGGTGGTATTGTGGTGGTGGTATTGCGGCGGTGGTATTGCGGCGGTGGTATTGTGGCGGTGGTATTGCGGCGGCGGAGGTATTGCGGCGGTGGTATTTCAGCGGTGGTATTGCGGCGGTGGTGTCGGTGTCAGTGGGTCGGGTCACACCATGTAGCGCAAGCTGACCCCGGGATGACCCCTGTAATCCTGCATTAGGCTCTTGTAGGGGATTAGCGGGGAATTATTTATGTCCAGAAAGAAGTTGATGAGAGGAGTGGAGGAAATGAAAGGCATAGAAAGGAATTACTCATTTTTTTGAAAACGTGACGGGAACCCAAGTCCACCCAACAAGCCGTCACCACCTTTCCCTCCACTTTTAATCAAGACGGGTTGCAAGCTTTGCAAGAGAGGAGAGCTGATCATGTACAGTATGATGGTCAGCATTTTAGATGTAAACCCCAAGGCTGAATTCATGCGCCCGCATTGTGGTGACCCACGTTACCATGATGTGTGAGAACATACAAAAAAATGCATTTGCAGTGCCATTCATCTAAGTTTTCTCTCCAGAAAGATGACGCCATCTTTGTTCAGGCACCCTCCAGGATCACTATCTACTTCCTGGACTGAAATGTCAGCCCAGAGATGACACAATCATGTAAATCCTGATAGATGTCCAGTTTTTGGCAGTGTTCACAAATGCCCGACACAGATCAGCCCCAACTGCAGACTGAAATGCACTCATCTCCTGAGTCCTGCTGGGGGCTGACAACACAGAAGCATTTCTGTGGATGAATGGTGTCAGCCCTGACCAGTTATGGTTTAATGCCCACAAAGTAGTCCCAAGATAAGAATTGGGAGGGCTAATTG
Source organism: Rana temporaria (assembly GCF_905171775.1). Classification (NCBI taxonomy): domain Eukaryota; kingdom Metazoa; phylum Chordata; class Amphibia; order Anura; family Ranidae; genus Rana; species Rana temporaria. The sequence goes on along the minus strand of NC_053489.1, from coordinate 659,185,947 downwards.
CCCTCCTTGAGATTTCTGTCAGGATCAACAGATATTTTCTTTGCACTTCCTGAACAGATATATGCAACATTTTGAGTGGTTTATTTAATAGTCTAAACTGTAACAATAAAGGTAAACTCATTGTTAGGCTAGGTTTATATGCACATCTAAGCCCCTCTGAAAAGCAATCTGCACTTGAATCGCTATTCAGAGGCAATTGGCAGGTGATGAATGACCACAACATACAGGGATATACAATGTAATACTGACATATAATCAGGGCCGCCATCAGGAATTATGGGGCCCCTTACACAGTTTTAGGCATGGGCCCCCTGTAGAAGAGAACCGGGGGGGGGGGGGTGCTGCCGCAAATTGAGAAGCGGGGGGGCCCTTTACATAAAAATATATATATATGATATAATAAAAAGAAATAAAAAAATATATATATTTTTTTTTAAAAAGGGGGGTTGCCATCTGGGGCCCTTTAATAATATATATATATATATATATATATACAAATATTTTTTTTAAAGAAATTACAAAAAAAGGGGGGTTGCCATCCGAGACTTCTGAGCCCTTTAATAATAATAATAATAATAATAAAAAAAGAAACCTCTGGGCCCTTTAAAAAAAATATATATATAAAAAAATTAAAATAAACATTTATAAGAAAAAAAAAAATGTCCCTTTAATAAAAATTTAAATAAAAATATATTAAAAAAATATATATATATTTAAAAAAAAAAAAAGGGGGGGGCAACCCCCCTTTTTTTTATTTTTTTATTTATTTTTTAAATATATATATATTTTTTTAATATATTTTTATTTAAATTTTTATTAAAGGGACAATTTTTTTTCCCTTATAAATGTTTATTTTAATTTTTTTTATATATATATTTTTTTTAAAGGGCCCAGAGGTTTCTTTTTTTTTTTTTCTTTTTTTTATTTGTAAATATATTTTTTTTAGAGGTCCGGAGGTCCCCAGGGCCCCGGATGCCAACCATCCGGGGCCCTGGGGACCTCCGGACCTCTAAAAAAAAAAAAATTGGCCCTTTAATTAAAAATAAAAATATATTAACCACTTAAGGACCGCCTCATGTACATATACGTCAGCAGAATGGCACAGGCAGGCACATGTACGTATATATACGTCCTCTGCTTGACGTGGGTCGGGGGTCCGATCGGGACCCCCCCCCCGTACATGCGGCGGTCCCCGTGGCTTCAGGAGCGATCCGGGACAACGGCGCGGCTATTCGTTTATAGCCGCTCCGTCGCGATCGCTCCCCGGAGCTGAAGAACGGGGAGAGCCGTGTGTAAACACGGCTTCCCCGTGCTTCACTGTGTCGGCGCATCGATCGCGTCATTCCCTTTATAGGGAAGACACGATCGATGATGTCATTCCTACAGCCACACCCCCCTACACTAGTAAACACACACAAAGTAAACCCTAACTCCTACAGCGCCCCCTGTGGTAAACTCCCAAACTGCAAACTGTCATTTTCACAATAAAGAATGCAATTTAAATGCATTTTTTGCTGTGAAAATGACAATGGTCCCAAAAATGTGTCAAAATTGTCCGAAGTGTCCGCCATAATGTCGCAGTCACGAAAAAAATCGCTGATCGCCGCCATTAGTAGTAAAAAAAAAAAAAAAAAAAAAAAAAAAAAAAAAAACTATCCCCTATTTTGTAAACACTATAAATTTTGCGCAAAACCAACCGATAAACGATTATTGCGATTTTTTTTACCAAAAATAGGTAGAAGAATACGTATCGGCCTAAACTGAGGAAAAAAATGTTATATATGTTTTTGGGGGATATTTATTATAGCAAAAAGTAAAAAATATAGCATTTTTTTCAAAATTGTCGCTCTATTTTTGTTTTTAGCGCAAAAAATAAAAACCGCAGAGGTGATCAAATACCACCAAAAGAAAGCTCTATTTGTGGGGAAAAAAAGACGCCAATTTTGTTTGGGAGCCACGTCGCACGACCGCGCAATTGTCTGTTAAAGCGACGCAGTCCCGAACTGTAAAAACCCCTTGGGTCTTTAGGCAGCATTTTGGTCCGGGGCTTAAGTGGTTAAAAAAAAAAATATCTTTTTTATAAAAAAATAAATAAAAACAACGCGGTTGCCATCTGGGGCCCTGTGGCCCTCCGGACCCCTTACAGGGGTACTGCCTGTACCCCCCTGATGGCGGCCCTGCATAAAATCACACACATAGGTTGGACTTGATGGACTTGTGTCTTTTTTCAACCTCACCTACTATGTAACTATAAACTACATGTCACTCATATAAAACAAACACAAGAGGGCGCCTCCATCTAGGTGTACCGATTGAATAAAAAGACAATAAAAATGCACTCACAAGTTAAAAGTGGATCTAGGCTTGTCATGAACCCATATAGACCTCCACAGGATCACCGGGAGGCAGGCAAGTGGCTGGCTGGAGCAGAGTTCTTGGTGGAAGTATAGCTGTCAACAGCAGCTTCTGGGTGTAGCAAGATGGCTGCAGCTTCAATCAGCACCTCTCTGGGTTGGGTGATGGTGACAGGACGTAAAGGGGGCATGGCTACATGTCTCAGGCCAACAGAACTGCCCCTTTATAAAACCATAGGAAAGATCCAGCCAAGAGAGGTGCTGATTGGAGCTGCAGCCATCTTGCTACACCCAGAAACCACTGCCTACATAGTTTCATAGTAGGTGAGGTTCAAAAAAGACACAAGTAGGTGGATTCAGTTAGGCGGGCGCATGGCATTTACACTACGCTGCCATAAATTAGCGAGGCAAGTACATGATTCACAAAGTACTTGCCTGCTAAGTTACGGCGGCGTAGCGTAAATCAGGCGGATGTAATCGCGCATAATTCAAATTCGGCTGAGGGGGCGTGTTTTATGCTAATGGGGGTTGACCTTACGTGATTGACGTATTTTACGAATGGCACATGCGCCGTCCGCCTACATATCCCAGTGTGCATTGCGGCAAAGAAAGCCGCACGGGCCTATTGGTTTCGACGTGGACGTAAATCCATATTTACGGACGACTTACGCAAACGACGTAAAATTTTCGAATTGCGGGAACGACGGCCATACTTAACATTACTATTCCAGCTATTTAATAAAATAACTTTAGGCCTGATAATGCGTTACGTAAACGGCGTATCTGTACTGCGTCGGCCGGGCGTACGTTCGTGAATAGGCGTATCAAGTGATTTACATAATCTACGCCGACCGCAATGGAAGCGCCACCTAGCGGCCAGCCTTAAAATTACAATTTAGGATACCACGGTGTAAGACACTTACGCCGCTCGTATCTGAGCCTAATTTAAGCGTATCTGGTTTCCAGAATACACTTAAATTTGCGTCAAAGCAGATTCAGACTTAGGCTGGCGTATCTACTGATACGTCAGCCTAAGTCTTTCTGAATCTAGCTCGTGTTGCCGCGTGTTAGTAAAAGTTTGGTGAGAGACAATTCTCGCTTTTCAGTCTGTTACAGCGTGACGAATGTGCTATCTCCATTACAAACCCTACTTTTACTGAAGGTGCGCTCCCGTCTCAAACTTTATTCTGAGCATGCTCGGGTTTCTAAGCATACACACGACGAGGAAATTGAGACTCCCGACAAGAAAAAAGAGAGCATGTTCTCTTTTTTTCTCGTTGAGATCCACAGCAGTTTTCTCGGCGAAAAACATACACACGCACACATGCTCTGCCAGCATTTTTCTTGATGGATTTTGCTGAGGAAAACGGTCGTGTGTACGAGGCCTGAGTGTATCCTGGATGAAAGCAGCTTCAGCTCGGCTCCCTCCTCTGCCACCTCCATGACTAAGCCCCAGTGGCGGGGCGAAACGCATCGGAGGGGGCTTTTCAGGATACACTCTGGCTTTTCCAGCGTTCAGCGGCTGGAAGAGTTTCCTTTTTACTTTTCTTGGTATGCAATGAACTGGGACTGGCTCTTTCCATGCCAGAACCCTCCTTCTTCTACGCGGGTCACCGGAATCGGAGATGGGAACCTTGAGTGGTACCCAACGTTTCCCTAACATATTTCATTTCATTCATGGGTAACGCTAAATGAATAAAGGGCTTTTAAAGTGTTGACTATGGACAATTTGGGTTTCTGTGGTCCTTAAGCCTTAAACCCTAATATGTCTGGTAACCATTTACTCGACCCGGCCTCATTTTTGATATTTCACGCCAAAAATTAGGTACCGTATATACTCGAGTATAAGCCGACCCTAGTATAAGCCAAGGTAGCTAATTTTACCACAAAAAAATGGGAAAAAATATTGATTCGAGTATAAGCCTGGGGTGAGAATGCAGCAGCTACTGTAAGCTGAAAAGAGAGTCAACAATGCCCATTTGCACGCCTCACTGTGCCCATTGCAACCACACTGTGCCCAACCTCACTGTGCCCATTGCAACCACACTGTGCCCAACCTCACTGTGCCCACCTTACTGTGCCCATCCTCACTGTGCCCACCTCACTGTGCCCATCCTCACTGTGCCCATTGCAGCCTCACTGTGCCCGAGTCAGTGTACCTAAAATTGACAGACTGCGGGCCTCCATTCATTGTTTTAAAGTCGCGGTCTCCTCATGGTCCCTTCCATGATAGGCGTTTTCTCAGCAGACACAATTCCGCCAATCACGGACGTCCTCTTGTCCAAGGATGAAAAGACGACTTTTAAACAATGGATGCCCGCAGCCTGTCAATCATTTCAGGTACACTAACTCGAGTATAAGCCAAGGGGGGTATTTTCAGCCTTAAAAAAGGGCTGGAAAACTTGGCTTATACTTGAGTATATACGGTATCACAAAAAAAAAGTCGGACTATGCTGAGCCATACTAACAGCAATTTTTGTCTTTCCTGCAGAGACAGAAGAATGACCCCCCAGCCTCTCGGCCCCCAGAAGGGCACTTTGGACAAGGCAGATGTTACCAGTGACCAGCTCACGGCGGCCTCGGTTGGGAATGTGGACTGGCTGCGGCTGTGTATGCAGACAGCGGATTCGCACGTCGAGCAGGATGGGAATGTAAGTGTCAGCTCAGCGGGCCGCAGTAAAATTACATAATGCAGCCTCTAGACGACACTAAACACTGAGGGATGAGGACGGTAAAACCCAGTTAATCCTCTGTGACCTGGTAATCTGCAGCCATCTGGTTTTCACTACATTATATGATGATGCGAAGATAATAAAATGCATCTATGAGGCAGAGCTGTCATCAGGAGAAATTCCTGCAATTTTGCTGTATAAAATATAAATTAGTTAATTAATTCTTTATGGGGAAGTCACTGATCAGGGCAATCCATATGTATTTAGATGCCGAACTACAAAGCCCAGCAGGTTTTCCCTTCCAGTCGTTTTTGTGTATCAGTGCTGCATTAAACTTGTATTTATTTATTATGGTCAGGGCTAAAAAATAATAAAGGTGAAGGTAAATATGGAATATTGCATATGAATATATTGTATTCTCACGTCCAGCCAGCAGGGGGAGCACTTGGTCTCTTTTATATTTTTCCCAGACTATCCTTAGATCAGGAGTAGGCAACCTCGGCACTCCAGCTGCAGTAAAACTTCAAGTATAATGTATTCTCATGTCCAGCCAGCAGGGGAAGCTCTTGGTCTCTTTTACATTTTTTCCAGGCTATCCTTAGATCAGGAGTTAGCAACCTCGGCACAACTGCAGTGAAACTTCAAATATCATCTTGCCGCTGCCTCTGGGATTCATGCCTGTGGTTGTCAGAGTTTTGCAATTCCTCACAGGACTTGTAGTTCAACAATAGTTGGAGTGACAATTTTGCTCACCTTTGCTCAAATAAATGTTTTTGTTTACAGACCTTCATAGCTCAAGCTGAAATCTCCATACATTGATGAGTCAGCTCAGAACAGATACTCCCCACTCCATAGGAATCCTCCCTTTCCTTCCATAGTTTTCAATCAGAGACAGCATGTCTAATAGCATATTGTTTTTGCTGCATGCACCCTTTAACAAAACCCATAGTGCTTTGAAGACTCTTTAGAATTCACCCCCTAAAGAGTGGCTGGATTTTACAGGCATGCTTAGCCTCCTCACTGGCAATTTTCCTTCTTGCTGCACTCAGACACTCACCAAGCCACTGGTGGGTACAGACAGATGGACTTCCTGGGCTTAGCTATCCAGAGGAGAGAGGGTTGGGGTACAGGATACCCAAAAGCAGCAGCAAAAATTCCCTCTGCCCCATAGTATTTCTAATCTCTGCTAATACCGATTTTGTAGGCCGGACAGTCAACAACCTTTAAGTATCTCTGCCCCAGACAGGTCAGTTATGGATCTTTAAACACAGATGGGCAATTTGTTACCGTGGACCTTAAAGCTGGGACTGGCAATTGAAAAAGCAGAACTGTTTTTCAGCTTCAGCACGGCCTGAGGAGTATGAAGCTGACCTCTCTAGAACTAAATCCTTCCCAGGCAGTAGCCCTGACGAATATGAAGCTGACCTCTCTTAGAACTAAATCCTTCCCAGGCAGCAGGCCTGAGGAGTATGAAGCTGACCTCTCTAGAACTAAATCCTTCCCAGGCAGCAGGCCTGAGTATGAAGCTGACCCCTCTAGAACTAAATCCCTCCCAGGCAGCAGGCCTGAGGAGTATGAAGCTGACCCCTCTAGAACTAAATCCTTCCCAGGCAGCAGGCCTGAGGAGTATGAAGCTGACCCCTCTAGAACTAAATCCTTCCCAGGCAGCAGGCCTGAGGAGTATGAAGCTGACCCCTCTAGAACTAAATCCTTCCCAGGCAGCAGGCCTGAGGAGTATGAAGCTGACCCCTCTAGAACTAAATCCTTCCCAGGCAGCAGGCCTGAGGAGTATGAAGCTGACCCCTCTAGAACTAAATCCTTCCCAGGCAGCAGGCCTGAGGAGTATGAAGTTGACGTCTCAAGAGCTACAGTATGTCCTCTCCAGGATGCAGTCCTGAGGAGCATGAAATGGACCTCTAGAGCTATATTCTCTCCAGACAGCAGGCCCGGGGTACAAAAAATTGACCTCGTTAGGGCTATATCCTTCCCAGGCAGCAGTCCCGAGGAGCATGAAGTGGACCACTATAGAGATACTGGGTATATCTTCCCCAGGCAGCATACCTAAGGAGTGAGAAATGGACCTCTAGAGCTATATCGTCCCCGGGCACCAGACCTGAGGAGCATGAAATGGTTTTCTAAAGCTATATTCTCTTCAGGCAGCAGGCCTGAGGAACATAACATTGACCTCCTGGGGTTATATCCTTCGCAGGCAGCAGTCCTGAGAAGCAAGAAATGGACCTCTAGAGTTAGAACCCCCAGGCAGCAGGCCTGAGAAGCATTAAGTGGATCTCTCTAGAGCGTTATCCTTCCTAGGCAGCAGGCCTGAGAAGCATTACATGGATCTCTCTAGAGCTATATCCTTCCTAGGCAGCAGGCCTGATGAGCACAATGTAGACCTTTAGAGCTATAGCCTTTATAGGCAGCAGGCCTGAGGAGGTCAATGTTATGTTTCTCAGGCCTGCTGCCTGATGAGAATATAGTTTTAGAGATCCATTTGATGCTCCTCAAGCCTGCTGCCTAGGGAGGATATAGCTCTAGAGAGATCCATGTAATGCTCCTCAGGCCTGCTGCCTAGGAAGGATATAGCTCTAGAGAGATCCACTTAATGCTCCTCAGGCCTGCTGCCTGGGGGTTCTAACTCTAGAGGTCCATTTCTTGCTTCCCATGCAGCAGTCCTGAGAAGAAGGAAATGGACCTCTAGAGTTAGAACCACCAGGCAGCAGGCCAGAGGAGCATTAAAGGGTCACTAAAGGAAAACATTTTTTTTGCTGAAATGACTGTTTACAGGGTATAGAGACATAAAAGTTAACTGATTCCTTTTAAAAATGATTAAAAATTGGTTAAATTCAATCATATAATGTGCCTACAGTTTCACTTTCGTTTTTAAACTGGTTTCATGTTTATGTGAAGTAAAGAGACCCACAGAACAAAAACAAACAAATCCAGGGCAGTGTTTTGTTTTTAAAATGAATCTGATTGGTTCTGTTAAGTTTTAGACACACAGTAATGACAGCTCAGACCATCGTGAAAAGCTCCCAGTATGATGGTTATAAGGAAACAGGCAACCAGGGAGTGTGGAGATCAGAGCAGTTTTACAGCAACATCAAAGCAAAAACGAGCAATGAGGACATGAAACCAGTACTGCAGTAAGGTAAAGGAAGCTATTTAGCTAAAAAACAAAATGGATCTCTCTAGAGCTATATCCTCCCCAGGCAGCAGGCCTAAGGAGCATGAAGTAGACCTTTAGAGCTATATCCTCCCCAGGCAGCAGGCCTGAGGAGCATGAAATGGATCTCTAAAGCTATATTCTCTCCAGGCAACAAACCCAAAGACCATGAAGTGGACCTTTAGAACTATATCCTTCCTAGGCAGAAGTCCTAAGAGTCCTGTGGAGTATGAAGCTGACCTCTCTAGAGCTACGGTATATCCTCTCCAGGATGCAGTCCTGAGGAGCATAATATGGACATCTAGAGCTATATTCTCTCCAGACAGCAGGCCCAGGGTACATAAAATTGACCTTGTTAGGGCTATATCCTTCCCAGGCAGCAGTCCCCAGGAGCATGAAGTGGACCACTATAGAGATACTGGGTATATCTTCCCCAGGCAGCATACCTAAGGAGTGAGAAATGGACCTCTAGAGCTATATCCTCCCCAGGCACCAGACCTGAGGAGCATGAAATGGCTCTCTCAAGCTATATTCTCTCCAGGCAGCAGGCCTGAGGAACATAAAATTGACTTCTTTAGAACTATATCTTCTCCAGACAGCAAATCCTGAGAGGCAAAGCCATCTGGACCCACATCCATCCCAGGCAACAGGCCTGGAAGGCCAGGGACTTTCTACCAGTACAGCCTGACAAGGCAAAGCATGGGAAAGAAAATACCCTCCACACTTAAAATATTTATTTTCTTCCCTTTTCTTTGAGCAGTAAAATAAATAATCATATTCCAACACATATCTTCTCTCTCTGTATCTATTGGAGTACCCTCAACAGTAGTACTTAGGGGAGATCCAAAAAAAAACAGATACCACAGAGCTCAGGCCTGTCTGCCATCACTAAATTTAGACGAGGGACCCTCCAGCTCGTAGCAGGATCCCTACAAATAAAATTGATCAAAACCATTATAGTTTGACTTTAAAGGGGTTGTAAAGGTAAATGTTTTTTCACCTTAATGCATCCTATGCATTAAGGTGAAAAAACATCCGACGGTACCGCCCCCCCCCCCCCCGTTTTACTTACCTGACCCCTCGAAATACCCGCGCGCGTCAATGTGATCGTCTTCGGTTCCCAGCCTGGTCGTTGATTGGCTAGGTTGGACGGATTGATAGCAGCGCAGCCATTGGCTGGCACTGCTGTCAATCACAGCGGATGACGCTGGCGCGCCAGGGGGCGGGGCCGAGTGATGCAGTCGGCGGCTATGCCCGCCGCTGTATCACGGGAGCGCGCTCGCAAAAGCATTCCACCATGCAAGCTCGCTCGCATGAAGGTAGAAAGCTTTTGCGAGAAGGAGCCAAAACAGCCGCCGAGGGACCCCAGAAGACCGGATTCGGGGACACTCTGTGCAAAACGAGCTGCACAGTGGAGGTAATTTAAAAAAAAAAAAAAAAAAAAGTTTGCCTTTAGTGACCCTTTAAGTTCCTTGACTGTCAAGCATTGTGTGATGGATATTACTTGTAAAAAGGATAGTGGTGTTAAAAAAAATGATGTCATGATACAGTTCATTTCCTCTCTCAGGGATTCACAGCTTTACACATGGCCGCTCTGCACGGTCGGCTTCGATGTCTGAAGCTTCTAATTGAGGATTACAAGATGGACGTGAACCTGCCCAGCCGGTGTAAATGGAGAGCTCTGCACCTGCTCTTAAATCAGAAGAATGGAAAGAAGGCAAAAGAATGTTTACGGCTTCTACTGCAGTGCGGGGCCGCCGTAAACGCGTGAGTAACTGCGCACTATGTACTTCACGGGGAATCATTCCCGATACAATCCAATCAACCAATGTTCCTTTTTTTACTTAAAGGTTTTTATTTTTGGAAGGTTTTAAATTTATATTACAAAGCTAGCCTACTCCTATTACTCTGAATTAACTTGAAGTTTGCAAAGTTGTAGCAAATGTGTTGAGGTGCACTGCATCATGGGTACATTGCCCGCTACTGTATTTGCGCATTCGGTGCCATTCTAAATATGCCACACATCACATCATGTGTTAAAGAAGAAGATATTGAAGAGACTGTGCATTATTGGGGCCGAGCTACACAATGATAATTTTGGCAAAGGACAGGTAAGATTTGCATTGTCAGACCTGCTGGGTACGCATCAAGGACAACTAAAAGTAATTGCACTTTAACCGCTTCCCGACCGCCGCACGCCGATATACGTCTGCAGAATGGCACGGGCAGGCAAATGGGCATACCTGTACGCCCCTTTGAATTTACCGCCTAGCATGTACCGGGGGTGTGCTCGCAGGTCCCGCAAGCTCGATGACTATTTTTTATTGGAAATTACTATGTCTTTACTGTTTTGAATTTTAATTATTTGTATAATAAAGACATAGTAATTTTCAATAAAAAAATAGTAGTCAACCACCAATATACCGTATTTATTGCGGTATAACGCGCTCCTGCGTATACCGCGCACCCCTAAAGTGGCCCCCTAACCTGTGGAAAAAAAGTTTTTTTGTTTTTTTTGTACTTACAGTTTTGGTGTCTTGCGCGGCGTCCATCGGCGGCCTCGTCGGGTCCGGCGTCCTTCTGCGGCTTTGGGAATCCTCTTCGGCGGGTCCGGCGTCCGTCTTCGGCTGGGGTGGGTGTCCTCTTCGGCGCGTCGGGTGTCCTCTTCGGCGGGTCCGGCGTCCTCTTCGGCGGGTCCGGCGTCCTTCTGCGGCGTCCTCGCGTCCTCCCTGCTCGTTTCCCGCCACGAGTTTGAATACTGCGCCGGCATATACCGAGCGCAGTACACTCGGGTATTTTCAGGGCAGGCTCGGCAACTCTCGCGCTGACGTCCTGTACACTCAGGACGTCAGTGCAAGAGGCGCCGAGACTGCCCGAAGATACCCGAGTGTACTGCGCTCGGTATATGCCGGCGCAGTATTCAAACTTGTGGCGGAAAAACGGGTATCGGCGTATATCGCGCACCCACGATTTTGCCCTGATTTTCAGGGCAAAATAGTGCGCGGTATACGCCGATAAATACGGTAAGTAGATTGCAATGATAACCAGTACATATAAAGTGTACATATAAATCATGAAGATTGTAGCTGTGATTGGAAACGCGTTGGGCTGTACTCTTTGTAGTGGTTATCATTACAATCTACATACTGTATATTGGCGGTTGACTACAATTTTTTTTTTTGGAAATTACTATGGGCCAGATCCACGTACATCGGCACTTTTTTACGTCCGGCGTAGTGTATCTCAGATACACTACGCCGCCGTAACTTACAGCGTATTTTCCGTATCCACAAAGAATTTGCGCTGTAAGTTACCGTGGCGTAGTGTAACTGTGTCGGCATAAGGGCGCGCAATTCAAATGGATGAGATGGGGGCGTGTTTTATGCTAATACGTCTTGACCCGACGTAAATGAAATTTTTTCGGAACGGCTCATGCGCCGTCCGTGGGGGTATCCCAGTGCGCATGCTCCAAATTAACCCGCAACAAGCCAATGCTTTCGACATGAAGGTCATTCTACGCAAAGCCCTATTCGCAAACGACGTACACGACGGAAAATTCGACGCTGGCCCGACGTCCATACTTAACGTTGGCTACGCCTCATATAGCAGGGGTAAGTTTACGCCGAAAAAAGCCTTACGGAAACGACGTACAAAAATGCGCCGGCCGGACGTACGTTTGTGGATTCCCGTATCTAGCTAATTTGCATACTCGACGTGGAAATCGACGGAAGCGCCACCTAGCGGCCAGCGTAAATATGCACCTTAGATCCGACGGCGTACTAAGACGTACGTCAGTCGGATCTAGCCCAGCTTCAGGCGTATCTTGTTTTGTGGATACAAAACAAAGATACGCCGGAGCAACCTAGAAGTTACGCGGCGTATCAATAGACACGCCAGCGTAACTGCTTCGTGGATCTGGCCCTATGTCTTTACTGTTTTGGATTTTAAATATTTGTATTATAAACTAAGATTGTTTTATCTATTTTTTGTTACAATTGAGTGCCTGGAAATTCACATCCATACTCTATACAAACTAGTGTTCTACATGATTACACCTTACTAACCGATCCGTGACTGCTGCTCCTCTCTGCCAATCTCTTCAATGGCTTCCCCTACCCCACCGTATAAAGTTAAAAATACTAACCACAACTTATAAGGCCATTCACAGCATCGCCCCCAGCTATATCACCAACCTCATCTGCAGATATCGCCCAAATCATTCTCTCCACTCCTTCCAGGACCTCCTGCTCTCTAGCTCCCTTGTTACCTCCTCCCCATGCTTGCCTCCATGACTTCAGCAGAGCCTCTCCCATCCTCTGGTACTCCCTGCCCCAGCATGCCACAAATTCTGTAGATGCTGACTTTTAATTAGGACACTTACCTGTCCAGGAAACCAACAGTGTCCTCACCCAAGCCAATTTTCAATCGGCTATAGCAGGGGTCTCCAAACTTTCGAAACAGCAGGCCAGCTTACTGTCCTTCAGAGTTTAGGGGGGCCGGACTGTGGCCAGTGAGAGTAGAAAATGTCCCAGCGTCAGATGCCCGATCATTGGTTTTAGTGGGAACATTAGTGCTCCATTGTTGGTATCGGTGGAAGAATTTGTGCCATATTGTTGGTAGGATTGGAAGAAATGTTGCCATATTGTCTGTATCAGTGGGAGGAATAGTGCCCTATCACTGGTGTCTGTGGGAGGAATGATGCCCCATTATTTGTCAGTTGTGGAGGAAATAGTGCTCCAAGGGCCGGATAGAAGCAAGCAAAGGGCCACATCCGGCCCCAGGGCTGCAGTTTGGAGACAACTGGGCTATAGGGTCCTGCCGCCGCCATCTTCACTAAGGACTTCACATCAGATTCCCTACTGAGCATGCGCAAAACGTGCTGCGCTCTGTGAATGGGCTGGCTGTGGGGGAAGGAGGAGAGGGACAAACTTCCAGGGGAGGTACTCAGCTGGAAGTGTGAGCAGATACCTGTCAAAACTAGGGTTGTCCAGATACCGATACCAGTATCGGTATCGGGACCGATACCGAGTATTTGCGCTAGTACTCGTACTCGCGCAAATACTCCCGATACCAAAATAGAATACTTTTTTTTTTGTGACATCGAACACAAATTGGATGGCACCATTGGATGGCACTGATAGGTGGCACTGGCATTGATTGAATGGCACTCATAAATGGATGGCACCGATAGGTGGCACTGGCATTGATTGGGTGGCACTGATGAGATGCACTAATAAGCTGCCTCCCTGCACTGATGCACTAATGGGCACTGATCTGCACTGATAGGTGGCACTGGCTAGCTGCACTTTTGGGCACTGGCACCGATGAGCTGCACTGACAGTGATCACTCCTTCAATGATATGTAGTTTTCCAGTACCGTATGCTAAAAAACAGCCCCACACCATGATGTACCAGTTCTTCATAATTCTAAAGAAAATATCTTTGGTCTGTATTGTGGTTTGAAAACGGTCATATAACATTAAAAAAAAGTATCGGTATTCGGTATCGGCGACTACTTGAAAAAAAGTATCGGTACTTGTACTCGGTCCTAAAAAAGTGGTATTGGGACAACCCTAGTCAAAACCATGTACCTGCTCCGCCCCAAAAAGGTGCCAAATGTGACAGTGGAGGGGGGGGGGGGGGGGGTTGGGGGGCTCAAGCAGGGCTTCCTCTTTTGGGTGGAGTTCCGCTTTAAGGGATGCGCTGGATTTTATTTCCTGCCGGCATCTGCTGATCAGCTTCTGCTGTGACTCATCACAGCAGAAGCGCCGCGTGCACGCACGCATCCCCTACACAGAAGTGCCAGATCATATACTAGGTACGTGATCCAGCACAGGAGAGACACTTTATATTGCGGCTGACAAGTGGTTAAAGCTTTCCCTGATGCCTACTTAAAATATCACATGACAAAAACCAATTCCCTGCATGCTCTGGTCATTAAACGGTAACCATATTTATCCTACTTGTTAACTTTAGACAAACCGAGCGCAAGGTGACCCCTCTGCACCAGGCGGCCAGAGAAGGCTTGAAGGACTGTTTGGCCATTTTGGTTGAAAATGGAGCAGATGTACATGCCCAGGACTTGCAGGGCAACCGACCCATCGACTTGTGTAAGATTTGGTGCCACCGTGCTTGTGCCAGGTAAGTCCTGTGAGATAAATCTACAGTATTCAAGTTCAAAACTTCATTCCTTCCTGTGCTACAAGACTCACTGACAGCAATGTTCCCGTTTCTGAAGGGGATGTAGGTTTTTGCAGGACTGAGTTGCAGCTTGAAGTTCATTTGTTATCTCCAGCTGGAACCAAGCAAGTAGAGCATTCATTTATGAACAGTGGCCTAGATTCAAAAAGCAATTGCGTCTGCGTAACCATAGTTACACAGCGCAATTGCTTACTTGTGCCGGCGTTACGAATGCTCCTGATTCAGGAACCTCGTTACACCGACGGCAGCCTAAGATATGACTAGCATAAGGCTCTTATGCCAGTCATATCGTAGGCTGCATTCTTACGTTGGCCGCTAGGGGGCGTTCCCGTTGTGGTCAGCGTACAAATTGCATACTAACGCCGATTCACAACCCTACGCGAGCCCTGCGTACGCAGTTTACGTCGTTTGCGTACGTCGGGTTTCGCGTAAGGCTGCTCCTGCTAATAGCAGGGGCAGCCAATGCTACGTATACCCGTCGTTCCCGCGTCACGAAATTTGAAATTTACGTTGTTTGCGTAAGTGAATCGTGAATGGCGCTGGACGCCATTCACGTTCACTTTGAAGCAAATGACGTCCTTGCGACGTCATTTGCCGCAATGCACGTCGGGAAAGTTTCCCGACGGAGCATGCGCGCTACGCTCGGCGCGGGAACGCACCTAATTTAAATGATTCCCGCCCCCTACGGGATCATTTACATTAGGCGCCCTTACGCCGGGCATTTTTGAGGAGCGCCCACGCAAATTACGTGGCTACTGCTTCGTGAATGAAGCGTAGCGCAGTTAATTTGCGGGGGCGCAGGGCAAAAACGGGACGCTGCGCCTCCGTAAGGAGTGCGCAGCGGTACCTGAATCTACCCCACTGGCTTACCTGCCAGACCTGCAATGGCTAAAATATATTTTGTCTTAACACTTTTTATTGGTTTTCACACACACTGGCGGGGAAGTCCTAATAATAAACATATATACCCTTGGTTCTGAATTTGTAAGAAAGTTGTCCTCTGTATTTCAGGTACCTCCACAATGCCATGTGGAATAAAGACAAGGAGGAACATGCCCAGGAGCTGAAAAAGATGGAAAAATTGAAAAGAAACATTCTAGAAATGGACCAAGAGGCTCTGCTAAAAATGGCGGTGAGTGCTCGAGATTTGTTCCCTATGTTGTGTAATGTTGCTGGTAATCTTTGCTAAAGCTCAGCATACGCTGGAAAAAAAAACTGCAGGGGGAACAAAGATAGACAATATACTTACCTTTCCTCTGGCTTCCGTGGTGCAGGGGGTGACGCCATCATCCTGCCAACGAGATCCCATGGAAATAGTAGGCAGTCGGAATCTCATCAGAAGACACCACTGCACAGCGCTGGGGGCATCTTCTTAGCAAGAATTTGAGAACTACACTGGAAGAAGGATGTCGTTACCCTTACCTAGGTGGCACTGCAGGGGAAAGCCAGGGGAAACATAAGTATATGACCTAATGTGCATTGTAAGCAAGGATAACGAGGGTATGCCCACTATTCCGGGTATCGGAGAGAAGAGGAATGAGAAATAAGGTAAGTAAAACAGTTTACGTCCTTCGATTTTGCTTTTAAATGTCCTTATTTCTTCTGAGAAATCCTCACTTCCTGTTCTTCTGTCTGTAACTCCACACAGTAATGCGAGGCTTTCTCCCTGGTGTGGAGTGTTATTCCTCCCCTATACATGGGAGGTATAAGTGCCTCCCCAACGCTGGTGCCAGTGGAAGAAATAAGTGGCCCCCCCGGTCGCTGGTGCCAGTGGGAGGAATAAGTGCCTCCCTATCGCTGGCGCCAGTGGGAGAAATTAGTGCCCCCCCCGGTCGCTGGTGCCAGTGGGAGGAATAAGTGCCCCCCCATCGCTGGTGCCAGTGGGAGAAATAAGTGCCCCCCCCCGGTCGCTGCTGCCAGTGGGAGGAATAAGTGCCTCCCCGTCGCTGGTGCCAGTGGGAGAAATAAGTGGCCCCCCTCCGGTCGCTGGTGCCAGTGGGAGGAATAAGTGCCCCCCCATCGCTGGTACCAGTGGGAGAAATAAGTGTCCCCCCCCCCGGTCGCTGGTGCCAGTGGGAGGAATAAGTGCCTCCCCGTCGCTGGTGCCAGTGGGAGAAATAAGTGGCCCCCCTTCCGGTCGCTGGTGCCAGTGGGAGGAATAAGTGCCTCCCCGTCGCTGGTGCCAGTGGGAGAAATAAGTGGCCCCCGGTGCCAGTGGGAGGAATAAGTGCCCCCCCATCGCTGGTACCAGTGGGAGAAATAAGTGGCCCCCCCCGGTCGCTGGTGCCAGTGGGAGGAATAAGTGCCCCCCCCATCGCTGGTACCAGTTGGAGGAATAAGTGCCCCCCCGGTGCTAGTGGGGGAAATTGTTCCCAGCGCCCCACTCTTGATGATAGTGGAAGGTATAATGCCCCATTGGCATCAGTGGAAGACATAGCAGCATTTTGTTGGTGTATGTGCTAGGAATAGCACCCCATCATTGGTTGTAGTTCGATCTATCAGTGCCACCTTTCAGTGCCAATAAGTCAAACTGTCACAGGACATTAAAAAAAAGTATTGGTAATCGGTATCGGTAAGTACTTGAAAAAAAAGTATCGGTACTTGTACTTGGTCCTAAAAAAGTGGACAACCCTAAAAATGAATATAAAACCTGGGGTTATTTTTGGGGAAACACAGTAGAAGGGTGCTATAGTTGCAAAATATGTTAATCAGCTAACAAATAGCAAAATGTAAACCTATTAAACAACGGTCACTTTATATGTTTCAGAAAAGTCACATAATCCCTCACCAGACCTGTTTTTGTAAAGGCACTGAGACCCAAAAACCACCAGAAAAAGCAATAAAAAGTGGAGTCTTGCCAAAATCCAAATTGGACCGAATGTCTTGTAAGCCGTTACCTGGGAAGGAGCAACATAAGAAAAAGTCCTTGGTCTCTGAGAGTTCAGACAAGGATACTAAGAAGAAAAGGACAAACGCCATGTCTGTGTATGGTGAAGAGGAAGGACCCCAGAAACGTGAAGGTGGAGGAGAGCATTCTGGTGTAAAGTCGGTCTGCCAATGGAATCCAAGTTATAATCCGACAATGCCTCCAATCACAGATATTTACAGAATTCCTACACTGCGGCTGGGCATTGACCCTGAGGAGGTCACCGGACTTAAGTAATATAATCACACTTGACAGAGATGAGCATGGCCGGCCACAAATCAAAACAATTCAAGGGCAAGTCTTCCCCTCCCAGCTTCATTTGCCATATGAGACCATTCAGAGGTGCCTGTTCCCTAAGACGTGTCCGAAGGAAAGGATCTGCACGCCAAACGCATTCAAGGCCAACCATGTTTTTGATGTGCCCAAAAAGCAACAGCCTCTGGAAGGGGGAAAACCAGTTTCAGAAATCTCATTCCACTTGAGGCAAAGCCTTGATTCTAGGCTCAGGAAGGCCAACAAACCTATCTACTGCTGACCAGGAAATAAAGAAATGCAACGTTTCCTTCAGTTCCCATCTCCTATATGCAAATGTATCATAGGCGCTAGGGTGGAATAAAAACACTAGACCATCCAGTCCAACCTGTGTAATTTGTGAATGTGTGTTCATGTAGATAATCATTTCACATATCCCTGTATATTGTGTTCATTAAAGCGGGGGTTCACCCAAATTTTTTTTTTAACATTACGGGAAGCACAATCGGGTGTTTTTTTTTAAATCAATGCAGTACTTACCGTTTTAGAGATAGATGTTCTTCGCCGCTTCCGGGTATGGTCTTCGGGACTGGGCGTTCCTATTTGATTGACAGCCTTCCGACCGTTGCATACAGCGTGTCACGAGTTGCCGAAAGAAGCCGAATGTCGGTGCGGCTCTATACGGCGCCTGCGCACCGACGTTCGGCTACTTTCGGCAACTCGTGACGCGCTGTATGCGATGGTCGGAAGCCTGTCAATCAAATAGGAACGCCCAGTGCCGCAGACCATACCTGGAAGCCGCGGAGAACATCTTTCTCTAAAACGGTAAGTACTGCATTGATTTTAAAAAAAAACACCCGATTGTGCTTCCCACAATTAGTCTCAATCTAATGTTAAAAATTTGTTTTTCGGGTGAACCCCCGCTTTAACCGGTTAAGACCCAGACCATTATGCAGGTAAAGGACCTGGCTCCTTTTTGCGATTCGGCACTGCGTTGCTTTAACTGACAAATGCGCGGTCGTGCGACGTGGCTCCCAAACAAGATTGGCGTCATTTATTTCCCACAAATAGAGCTTTATTTTGGTGGTATTTGATCACATCTACGTTTTTTATTTTCTGCACTATAAACAAAAATAGAGCGACAATTAAAAAAAAAAAAATATATATATTTTTTACTTTTTGCTATAATAAATATCCCCCCCCCCCAAAAAAAATAATATATATATATATATATATATTATAAAATAAAAATTCCCCTCAGTTTAGGTCGATACGTATTCTTCTATATATGTTTGGTAAAAGAAAAAAAAATCACAATAGGCGTTTATTGAATGGTTTGCGCAAAAGTTATAGCGTTTACAAAATAGGGGATAGTTTTATGGCATTTTTAACTAGCAATAGCGGCGATCAGCATTTTTTTTTCGTGACCGCGACATTATGGTGGACACATCGGACACATTTTTGGGACTATTGTCATTTATACAGCGATCAGTGATATAAAAATGCACAGATTACTGTGAAAATGACAATGGCAGTGAAGGGGTTAACCACTAGGGGCGCTGTAGGGGTTAAGTATGACCTCATGTGTGTTTCTTACTGTAGGGGGGGTGGCTGTACGTGTGACATCACTGATCGTCGTTCCACGATCACTGACACAGAGAACGGGGAAGGTTTGTTTACACTCACCTCTCCCCGTTCTTCAGCTCCTGTGACCCGGCGGCGCGCTCGCGACCCACGGCTGGGCTTCTTAAAGGGGACGTACATGTACGTCCATGTGCCCAGCTGTGCCATTCTGTCGACGCATATCGTCGTGCGGCGGTCCTTAAGTGGTTAAGATGCACATCCAAGAGAAGAGCTGCATGATTAATGGTTAAGAATTCGAGATTGCAATTCTTTCCCACTCTCCATTCTTAAAGCATTTTCCCATTTTCTGTGCAGAGTTCTCTGCTGTAAAAAAACAAACAAAAAAAACAAAAAAAAACAAGCAGTCTGCCAAGTTTCACAACATTCTTCAGCCTCTGAGCTAACTATAAACATTTTAACGTTTTGCCCTTTAGATCAAAGGAATAAACATTGGGTCTGTAAATGAGGGAATTATATATATATATATATATATATATATATATATATATATATATATATAAAATTTATTTGTATTATCCCTGTAAAGTAAAGGCATAATTTGCTAGTATGCATTGCATACTAGCACATTATGTGACACTACCTGCCAACGAAGCCCGCGTCGTCCCTACTGCAGGCCGCATCCATTTTCGGCTGTCTTCCTTTCGGGAGCTGCGGACTTCGGCTGTGTGACTGCCCGGAGCCGCCAGTCATGGCACATGCTCCTGAAGAAACGGCGCGGATGGAGGTTACTTCAGAGCGCACGCGCCGATGACCTCATTGCCGCATTATACAGTAAATATCGCCTAAATGGCGCAGATTTACAGTACCTATAAGTATTATTCTAGGCTTACCTATAAGTACAATGA
The DNA here is from genome assembly GCF_905171775.1 of Rana temporaria. Classification (NCBI taxonomy): domain Eukaryota; kingdom Metazoa; phylum Chordata; class Amphibia; order Anura; family Ranidae; genus Rana; species Rana temporaria. The sequence continues at coordinate 659,165,887 of NC_053489.1, read as the reverse complement.
CTACAGGAGGGTTTATAACCTCTTTCACAGAACAGCTGCATTTATACTGAGGTTAAATTACACACAGATGGACTCTAACCTGTGTGGAGTTACAGACAGAAGAACAGGAAGTGAGGATTTCTCAGAAGAAATAAAAACATTTAAAAGCAAAATGGAAAGATGAGGTAAGTGAAGGAGGACTGCACTAAGGTAAAGGAAGATATTTAGGAAAAAAAAAAAAATTGTACCTTTACAAACCCTTTAAAAAAAAAAAAAAAAAAAAAAATGTACTATCACTGTACTGACACTGGCAGGGAAGGAGTTGCCATCAGGGGTGATCAAAGGGTTAACGGTGTGCCTAGGTTGTGTTTACTCACTGTGGGAGAGGTGCTTTAACCACTAGAGTACCGGGCCATCGTCAAATGACGGCTCCACGGTGACTCTGAAAACCCAACAGGACGTCTATTGACGTCCTGTATTCCTCCGGCCACTGGGGGGCGCGCTGGCGGCGGCGCGTCCCCGAGATGCCGATGCGTGTGCCTGGCGGTCGCGATGTCCGCCAGGTACCCGCGATCGTAACGAAAGAGCAGTGACGTGGAGCTCTGTGTGTAATGATGGGGTGTAAACACAGAGCTCCACGTCCTGTCAGGGGACAGAGGAGACCGATCTGTGTCTCTTGTACATAGGGACATAGATCGGTCACCTCCCCCAGTCACCCCCCACAGTTAGAACACAATACAGGTATACATATTAACCCCTCCCTCACCCCCTAGTGTTAACCCCTTGAATGCCAGTCACATTTATACAGTAATTAGTGCATATTTATCGCATTAATCGCTGTATAAATGTGAATGGCGCCAAAAACGTGTCAAAAGTGTCCGATGTGTTCGCCGCAATGTCACGGTGACAGTAAAAAAAAAAATCGCAAATCGCTGCCAATACTAGTAAAAAAATTAATAAAATAAAAATGCCATAAATCTATCACCTATTTTGTAAACGCTCTAACTTTTGCGCAAACCAATCAATATATGATCATTGCGATTTTTTTTACCAAAAATATGTAGAAGAATACATATCGGCCTAAACTGAGGAAAAAAAAAGTTTTTTAAAAAAAAAATTGTGATATTTATTAAATAAAAAAGTAAAAAATAGTGTTTTTTTTTAAATTGTCACTCTTCTTTTGTTTATAGCGCAAAAAATAAAAACCGCAGAGGTGATCAAATACCACCAAAAGCAAGCTCTATTTGTGGGAACAAAATGATAAAAAAATTGTTTGGGTACAGTGTAGCGTGACCGCGCAATTATCATTCAAAGTGCGACAGTGCTGAAAGCTGAAAATTGGCTTGGGCAGGAAGGTGCGTAAGTGCCTGGTATGGAAGTGGTTAACTAGGGGAAGGCAGAGATCCGTATTCCGGCTTAGCAGAAACACAGGATCAATGCCTTTCCTTACTGATAGAACAATATGCCTAGTTTATATAGGCAGATTGTTGTTCCGCCTGTGTAATTGATGTGTGCCGGTGGACGACATCGAGTCCGCAGTACCCGCCGCTGAGCAGGTCGCCGGTGGTACGTGCCCCAGACCTGGAAGTGTCAGATCACAAACTAGGTACGCGATTTGCCGCAGTATATCTATGGTGGGTGACCCGCAAGTGGTTAACCACTTGTGGTCGTCATTTACAATGCCTGGGGCACCAAGGTGGCTCTACAATGCCAGGAGGACGTCTATTGACGTCCTTGGCTCCTCCGGCCACTGGGGGTCAGTGAGGTGTCTATGCGCGTGCCTGCCGGCCGCGATGTCCGCCAGGTGCCCATGATCGGCCGTTATACAGACAAGGACGTGGATCTGTGTGTGTAAACACACAGATCCACGTCCTGTCAGGGAGAGGAGACCGATAGTGTGTCCCTTGTACATAGATCGGTCACCTCCCCCCACAGTTAGAATCACTCCTAGGGAACACATTTAACCCCTTCCTAGCCTCCTAGTGGTTAACCCCTTCCCTGCCAGTCACATTTATACAGTAATCAGTGCATATTTATAGCACTGTTCGCTGTATAAATGTGAATGGTCCCAAAAATGTGTCAAAAATGTCCGATGTGTCCGCCGTAATGTTGCAGTCCCCAAAAAAAATTAAAAAGTCATAACTCTGTCCCCTATTTTGTAGGCACTTTTTTTTTTTTAAAGCAGAGTTCCACCCAAAAATGGAACTTCCGCTTAATCCACTCCTCGCCCCCTTACATGCCACGTTTGGCATGTCATTTTTTTTTGGGGGGGGGGGGGGGGGGGCTTTAGGAGCCGAAAGCTGTCACTGCCGGGTGCCCACACTTAGAATGAAGACGCCGGCCGGAGAGGGGGGGAGAGAAGCTGAGCCCCGGCCGGCGCCTCGCTGGAACGTGGAGCAGGTGAGTGTATGTTTATTAAAAGCCAGCAGCTACAGTTTTTGTAGCTGCTGACTTTTAATAAACATTAAAAATGACTGGAACTCCTTTAAATTATGTAGAAAAGTACATATCGGCCAAAACTGAAATAGTTTTTAAAAAACAAAAATTGGGATATTTATTATAGCAAAAAGTAAAAAATAGTGTGTTTTTTTCAAAATTGTCGCTCTTTTTTTGTTTATAGCACAAAAAATAAAAACCGCAGAGGTGATCAAATACCACCAAAAGAAAGCTCTATTTGTGGGAAAAAAGGACGCCAATTTTGTTTGGGAGCCACGTCGCACGACCGCGCAATTGTCTGTTAAAGCGTTGCAGTGCCGAAAGCTGAAATTTCGCTTGGGCAGGAAGGGGGTATATGTGCCCAGTAAGCAAGTGGTTAATGACTATCCAGCGATGGGGTCCTCTCAGGATCCAAAAAAAGAAGTCTGCAGCAGTGACGTCAGCATGAGGAAGGGGGAGGGGTCTGTGGATTTGACACCATAAAAGACATATGGAAAAGACACAACATTAAGAAATAATGAGTTTATTTCACAGGCGCACTAAACTAGTGCAGTGAATTCACAAAGACTGGCAGGGTCCAGTATCTACCATGCTGAAAACACAATTTACATGTTCCTAGTTTCTGCAGAGCTCAGTAAGAAACCAAAAAGAGGAAGAAAAAAAAAAAATCTATTGGCACTAAACCGTTAAAAAATATCTGGCGCATAGAATCTACCCTCGGTTTCATAGATTTCCTTATATTATTTCTATTAGAACCTCCGATAAGTTCAGCACAAGTTCTATGAAGTGTCCCTCGTGTCCGGGGCGATGGCCGATAGGCATCCAATGAGGAGACTCCTCAGCTGCACCCCGGCCCCCTGCAGAGAAGTTTAGTGATGCCGATCTTTTCTTCTGTCCAAGGATATGAAAGGATGTTGTATTGCTGCAGCTTCTCCTCCCTGATAAATTAGAAGGCCCAGGCCAGGCGTCCAGTAGAGGCCACTTTCCGTGTATTCCCGCTCGCTCTGTCATGTGATTCAGCATGGCTGCCTTACACAGGTTTTCTCCACATTGTCCCGACAACCAAGAAAGCCTTAGTAGATTTTCTGCCTGCTGGGGAGGATGGCTTCCTTGATGAAGGAGAAGATGACCAGAATTCCCGAGCGCTTCCCTCTTTTACCCTTCGTGAAATAGTTTGACACGACATCATCTGCCAACAGAAATGACAACATTGCAATCAGTGTAAGAAATCCTTTTGTTGCCCACTACCATCACCATCGTACCACATCCTGAACCCGTCCAACAACAAAAACCAGCGGAGGCCACCAATAGGCGTTATTATTACAAAATAAAATTTACAGGTGCATCATTGGGAAAAATAAATAAAAAAAGTTATAAAATTATACACTTTTATTAACCGCTTGCCGCCCGCCAATATATGTCTGCAGCACGGCACAGGCAGGCAAAGAGACGTACCTGTACGTCCCCACCGCGATCTCCGCGCGCGAACGCGATTACCGCGGGCATACCCGCAATCGTCTCTAGAACGGGGAGATGTTAGGGTCAACACATCTCCCCGTTGTGCCTTGTGACACCGTCACTGATCGTGTTTCCTGTCACCGGGAACACGATCAGTGACATGTCACCGCAAGCCACGCCCCCTACAGTTAGAACACATCCCTAGGACACACTTAACCCCTACAGCGCCACCTAGTGGTTAACCCCTTCACTGCCAGTGTAATTTTTACAGTAATCCGTGCATTTTTATAGCACTGCACGCTGTAAAAAGGACAATGGTCCCAAAATTGTGTCAAAAGTGTCCGATGTGTCCGCCATAATGTCACAGTCATGATAAAAATAAAAATAAAATAGTAACAATATAAAAAATAAAGGATTAAAAAAAGGGCTATAAAACTGTCCCCTATTTCGGGGATATGCAATTAGCGGACCTCCAGCTGTTGCAGAACTACAATTCCCATGAGGCATAGCAAGACTCTGACAGCCACAAGCATGACACCAGAGTCAGAAGCATGATGGGACTTGTAGTTTTGCAACAGCTGGAGGTCCGCTAATTGCATATCCCTGCTTGTAGACGCTATAACTTTTTCACAAACCGATCAATAAACGCTTATTACGTTTTTTTTTTACCAAACATATGTAGAAGAATAAGTATCGGCCTAAACTGAGGGAAAACGTTTTTTTTTATATCTTTTTGGGGATATTTATGATAGCAAAAAGTAAAAAATATTGCATTTTTTTCTAAATTGTCGCTCTTGGCACAAAAAATAAAAACCGCAGAGGTGATCAAATACCACCAAAAGAAAGCTCTATTTGTGGGAAAAAAAGGGTCAATTTTGTTTGGGAGCCACGTCGCACGACCGCGCAATTGTCAGTTAAAGCGACGCAGTGCCGAATAGCAAAAAGTGGCCTGGTCATTTAGCAACAAAATGGTTCGGGGCTTAAGTGGTTAATAATCCCTAACTACTTTCATACCGGGCACTTTCACCCCCTCCCTTCCTGCCCAGGACAATTTTCAGTGCTATCGCACTTTAAGACAATTGCGCTGTCATGCAACACTTAACCCAAATGACATTTTTATCATTTTCTTTCATACAGATATAACTTTCTTCTGGGGGTATTTAACTTAATTGTATTCGCTTGCCGACCAGCTGCTGCAGTTTTACTGCAACATGGTACGGCTGGGTGAAATTACGTTATGTTACATCGCTTCGCCCTGTGGCCACTAGGGTGGGTGCGCGGCTGCTGCTCGCCCCCGGAGCCGATGCGAGTGCCCGGTGGGGGCAATGACCGGCGGGCGATCGCTCGTGACACAGCGAGAACAGCTCCCGGTTCTCTCAGGGGAGAAATGACTGTTCGGCTGTACATACAAAAGTATAAACAGCGGATCTGTCATTTCCCCTAGCAAATCCCATCCCCCTTCAGTTAGAACTGTGACCCTTAGCTGGACTTTATCTGGCCCTTGGGGCACAATTCCTCCCACTGACTCCAACAATGGGGCACTATACCAATGATGGGATACTGTTCGTCCTACTAATAGGGGGAATACTCCTCCTCCTATTGACCACCCATTGATGCTGGGCCCGTGACATTTTCTTCCCCTGCTGGCCACAATACGGCCCCCTCCAAAGTCTGAAGGACAATAAAGTGGCCCTTTGAAAAGTTTGGAGACCGAGTTAGAACATGCAGAAGGAACACATTTAATCCCTTGATCGCCCCCTAGTGTTAACCCCTACCCTGGCAGTGAAATTTTTACAGTAATCAGTGCATTTTTATAGCTCTGATCGCTGTAAAATTGTGAATAGTCCCAAAAGTGTCTGATCTGTCCACCATAATGTCGCAGGCCCGATAAAAAAAAAAAAACAAAAAAAACAAGTGTTGTCTCTGCCGACAGCGACTCACCTCCAAGCTGGACTGTAGATGGAAGTACATTTTCCCCTGCAGATAGCGACACGAAGAAGGAAAATGGGACGAGCCATAAGCAGAAGGTGAAGTAAGCCAGAACCTAGAAAAAGAAAAAAGGAAATACGTCATTCCCGTTCATTGCGCCGCAGTAAATAATGGCCGCCTTTATTGTGCAGGACAAGAATGTAAGTCGGCCAACATGGGACAAGGTCTAACCCTTCCCCATTATTCCCAATTCTGTCTTGTTTCTTCATCAGTTTTCTTTTTTGGCATACATGCGCCCCAAAGAATACAGGATGTCAAAGTGTGCCAATGTACAAACATTGTACAGCTTGTACTGTTCTATGCAGAGAAGGGCGGCCCTATATGTCCATTACATAGACAGCCTCTGCTTCTCTTTGGCCTGACTGACCTCACTTACTTCAATGCATGTTTAGCAAGGAGTGAAACCAAAGACTTTCTGCAGTCTCAGGCCCAGATTCACAAACGAAATACGACGGCGTATCTCCAGATACGCCGTCATATCTCTGAGTTGCGCCGTCGTATCTATGCGCCTGATTCTTAGAATCAGTTACGCATAGATTTCCCTAAGATCCGACCGGCATAAGTCTCTTACGCCGTTGGATCGTAACTGCATATTTACGCTGGCCGCTAGGGGCGTGTACGCTGATTTACGCTTAGAAATATGTAAATCAGCTAGATACGTGAATTCACGAACGTACGCCCGGCCGACGCAGTACAGATACGCCATTTACGTTAGGCCTTTCCCGGCGTGAAGTTACCCCTGCTATATGAGGCGTATATGCGGTGTACCAATGTTAAGTATGTCCGTCGTTCCTGCGACGAAATTTGAAAATTTTACATCGTTTGCGTAAGTCGTCCGTGAATGGGGCTGGACGTAATTTACGTTCACGTCGAAACCAATACGTCCTTGCAGCATATTTGGAGCAATGCACACTGGGATATGTCCACGGACGGCGCATGCGCCGTTCGTGAAAAACGTCAATCACGTCGGGTCACATAACATTAACATAAAACACGCCCCCCTGTCCCACATTTGAATTAGGCGGGCCTACGCCGGCCTATTTACGCTACGCCGCAGCAACTTATGGAGCAAGTGCTTTGAGAATACAGCACTTGCCCATCTAAGTTGCGGAGGCGTAACGTAAATAGGATACGTTACGCCCGCACAACAATACGCCGATCTACGAGAATCTGGCCCTCAAATGGTAGCCAGGGGCCCCATGATTCAGGTCAGGAAAGAGCCAATAAAAAAACAGCAGTTTGTTTTTATATTGATGGAGAGAAACTGGTATTTTTTTTTTTTAATTAAAGTAATAACTGACTGATTTTCTGCCATTATTTTTTTTTAAAGTTCTGCTATTACTGTTATACAGTTAGGATGTATACGCAGGTATAGTCACACCCCAACCAGCTGCGAATCGCACTGCAACGCACAGCGTCCCTGTTGTCCGTTTCAGGGAAGAATCTTTGCCTGAATTTGGCCCTGAAATGGAGCCAAAGACGCACAGTGCAGTGCGCTCCGCAGCCGCCCCAGAGATATGTGAACCGGCTCCATAGAGAGCTGGTCACATTCTCCTGCTATGCAAATTGGATACGGGGAAACCCTCATTAGGTGTGAACCAAGCCTTAGGGTTTGTTTTGCAATGGCAGCCACTGCACTGTGTGTAAAAGCAGCGGTCTGGCTCAAACGTGCTTGCCAGTGCACATGCATTCCTTGGCCCCGCCTCACCGCCAATAACAAGCTTATAACATTTTGAAATACAAACCTGTTTTCATTAAAAGGGGTTGCAAAGGTACACTTTTTTCCCCTAAATAGCTTCCCTTACCTTAGTGCAGTCCTCCTTCACTTACCTCATCCTTCCATTTTACTTTTAAATGTCCTTATTTCTTCTGAGAAATCCTCACTTCCTGTTCTTCTGTCTGTAACTCCACACAGTAATGTGAGGCTTTCTCCCTGGTGTGGAGTGTCGTGCTCGCCCCCTCCCTTGAGAGTCGACGTTATACTACAGGCTCTCGCGCAGGGAAGCTGACTTGCCGCCGTAAAAGGTCGGTGGGCGGTCGGCAAGTAGTTGAATACCTTATTTTGGACCCAGTAATGTAATCATTGAGTCCATATGCTCCTCTATGCAATGTAAGCAGATCATGACAGGTGGGAGGGGTCTGCAGGATGCTGCACATAGCTTCCAGAAATCATCACAACACCCTATTACATTTCTCAAGGGCTCTCAGCCCTGATGGAAACAAAATGGCATGATAGGTGGATGTCAGTCTGGAGGAGTGAGCATGCAGACCGCCCTGAGTATGGCAGGCCAATAATAGGCGATTGCTCGATTCCCCCCATCAACAGTCGTGTTGATGGGGAAACCCTCCAGCGCAGCGGTCTCAAACTGGCAGCCCTCCAGCTTTTGCAAAACTACAAGTCCCATCGTGCCTCTGCCTGTGGGAGTCATGCTTATAACTGTCAGCCTTGCAATGCCTCATGGGACTTGGAGTTTCGCAACAGCTGGAGGGCCGCCAGTTTGAGACCCCTGCCCCAGTATAGCTATTGTGTTCTCCTTGCTGGGAGTGATTGGAGCCGTCCCGGCCAGGAGAACCCCGCGATTATTGCTAGCAGCTTTAGCCACTGGCAGTAAACGCATGCTAGAAATTCAACATGCTGGTGGTACTAAAAATCGATCGATGAGTCGACTTGGGTACAATCAGCCTGGCCATACATGGATGGGATCTCAGCCAGTCCCTGCTGAACCAGCCAAGATTCTAACCATCTATGGCCGGCTTTCCTGTGCAAGCCTAAAGGGAATTCTTTAACCCTTTCTGTAGCACACAAGACAAGCACATTGTACATGCAGTGTGACTGCAGTGTAGCAATACATGAATAAAGTTCTATTGGGCTTCAATGACAGCTTCACGGCACACAACATGTTTTGCACCCATTGAGTACATTTCCAATGCACAAGACTAAATGGAGTGCTTGGGTATTTTTTTTTCTGTGTTCTTTAACCAATGAAGCAATTTCCATTCATAGTTGACACAACTGTTGGGGGATCCCATCTGAGGTTCAGTCCCGCGTCTGATCAGACCGTACAATCAGTGTCCTTGACAGATTAGAAGTAAATCTCTGACTAAACCTTGTGTGTGTGTTTCTGCTGAGAGGGGATTGTGTCTGCTCATCCTTTCGTAGAAGCCTCTTCTTTACACTCCAACCAGCTGCCTTGTATGATGTGGTGGACATACTGCCGAGTTGGATTTAAAGGCACATTCCAAACCTGCCATTCAAGTAACCATGAGAGCACAACCTGCTTGCACGGTGGGGGAGATTTACTAAACCCGGGGGGGGGGGGGGGGGGGGGGCACACAGAATCTGGTGTAGCTGTGCATAGAAACCAATCAGCTTGTTCAATAACACTTTGACAAGAAGCCCCCTTCACATCAGGTCAAATCTCAGCCTATTTCCCGGCAATGACACCGTCCCAATCATTGCAACGCCGACTTTGCAGATGAAGTCGCACAATTTCAAAGTCGCGTTCGATAACTAAAACCGAGAAGCCGATTGGTTACCATGCAAAGCTGCACCAGTTTTAGTAAATCTCTCTCAATGTGTCCTACATCCTGGTCCCGATTCTCTGGACCCAGCCGCAGTATATGCGTATTCCTCGGACGGTCTCCAAACTAAGAAGCCAATTTACCAGACATTTAATCCCTGTAGAACTACTTTTACCTACAGGTAAGTGTATGATAAGACTTACCTGTAGGTACCGTGAATTTCTCCTAAATGTGCACAGTGTAGGAGACATTGACTGTATCCGCATGTGCCGACGTCATCGTCACTGAAGAAACTGCTCACTCGTGTCATTTCTTCAGCTGCAGTGCCGTTACCGCGGGAGTGACGTCATCACGGCTCCGGTCGATCACAGAGCCGAAGCCCGCGTACCCGAAAATAACTCAGGGATGACATGTCGCCGGTCATATCGGTGTACGGGGACCGCTGCAACAGAATCGTTCTAAGGCAAGTATTTCATAATGAGCGCAGCACTGAATAGGGGGGGGGGGGGGGGGGCTTGGGAGTTGGAGCTGCGGGAGTTACCCACCATATGTTCTAGCAACCAATCACCTGCTGTTTAATTTAATTTTTGCTGCGGCTCCCTGTCCAGTGTTGCTGTGCCTCTGGCCTTCCGTCCTGGAAAACCATGCAAGGTAGGAGAATGAAAGGGAGTGGAGGACATGGTTGTGAGGGGGATAATGTTATAGGGGGGGGGCTAAGACAAAGCTGTGGGGGAAGGGAGAGTTTGAGAAGGGCGACAGAGTTTACGGCTGTGAATGAAAGGGGGGGGGGGGGGTAATGAAGTGGGGTTCAGAATACTCCTGTGATGGGGGTGATGAGAAGGGGGCCGGGAAAACTACTGTGATGGGGGTGATGAGAAGAGGGCCAGGAACACTGATGGGGGTGATGTGAAATAAGGAACTGATGTGGGGGGGGGGGGGGGGGGGGGTTGTCATATGCAGGGGGGGGGGGGTGGAATGCTGAGGACAGAGACACCATTGTGATATAAAAAGGAAGGGGGGGCAGTGATGAAGGATTTCATTCATCACACAAACATACAATTCGGACCTTTGCAGAAAGAAAATGTTACTGATCAGACCTCTGTGAATTTTACCTCAATACCCCCCCCTCTCTAATCCTTCAGTATTACACTGCCACCTAAACCTCTTACCTTTTTAAATCCCCGCTCTCCGGCTCCCCCCTTTCCTACACCGCTTCCAATGAAAAAATACATTCCATATTTGCTGTGTTACTACATACTCTGTTACAGCACAATTCTTGCCTTGTTCACAATTTATGTTGTATTTTATACATTAACCACTTCAATACAGGGCTTTAAAACCCACCTCCTTCCCGGGCCTATTCTGGCACTTCTTTCCTACATGTACAAATCCTCATTCTTTTGCTAGAAAATTACTCAGAACCCCCAAACATTATATATGTTTTTTTAGCAGACACCCTAGGGAATAAAATGGCGGTCATTGCAACTTTTTATCTTGCACCGTATTTGCGCAATCATTTTTCAAACAGCTTTTTTTTGTAAAAAAAATGGTTTCATAAATTAAAAAATAACAAAACAGTAACGTTAGCCCAATTTTTTGGTAAAATATGAAAGATGATGTTACACCGAGTAACTAGATACCTAACATGTCACGCTTTAAAATTGCGTACACTCATGGAATGGCGCCAAACTTCGTTACTTAAAAATCTCCACTGTTGGCATGGCTGGCGAGATCCCAGGGGTCCTCTACACACATTGCTGGTGTCCAGGATGTCCACATGGGGAGCTGCTCTCCTCCCCTGAGGACATTAATGCTAGGTTTCTTGAGTTCTTTCGGGGAGTCTACTACTCCAGGGTTTGTTGTTCTGCGGCGGACCTGCAGGAGTACCTGAATGCCATCCCCTTTCCCTCCCTGTCTGATGAGCATAGGGTACAATTGGAGGGGGACATTTCGCTGGAGGAGGTCCAGGCTGCGATTGGGAGTCTGCAGAGTGGCAAGACCCCGGGTGCGGATGGCCTTCCTTCTGAGTTCTATTCGCAGCATGCAGATATCCTTGCCCCTAGACTTAAGACTCTCTTCTCTGGGCTTGCGGAGGCCGGAGCGCTTCCCGAGTCTATGGAGGAAGCCATTATTGTCTTGATACCCAAGCCCGGTAAAGATCCCCAGGACTGTGCGTCATACAGGCCCATCTCGTTGCTAAACGTGGATGCCAAGATATTGGCAAAGATTTTGGCCACCCGCTTGTCCACGGTGATATCCACGTTGATACATGTAGATCAAACTGGATTCATGCCGGGCAAGGGCACGGATATTAATATTCGGAGACTCTTTTTGAACCTTGCGATTCAGCATGAGAATGTGGGGACCCGGGTCATTGCCTCCCTTGATGCCGAGAAGGCATTTGACTCGGTGGAGTGGGAGTATCTTTGGGGGGTGCTGCAACACTTTGGCTTTGGGCCTGGCTTTCTCCGGTGGATTCGGCTGTTGTATCGGGCGCCAAGGGCCAGGGTGTGTACGAATGATTGGGTCTCGGAATCTTTCTACCTCCACAGGGGCACGCGACAAGGGTGCCCTCTGTCCCCCGGCCTGTTTGCCCTGGCGCTGGAGCCCCTGGCGATCTTAGTCCGGGAGTCTCTGGAGGTTCGGGGTATGCAGATTGGTGGACTGGAGGAGAGGATATCCCTCTACGCCGACGATACCCTACTGTACTTGAACGATGCGGGCCCGTCCTTGGCTGCTGCACTGGATCTATTTGATAAGTTTGGCTCCTTGTCTGGTATCCGTATTAATTGGTCAAAATCTGTGCTTTTCCCCCTAGACTCACAAACTGTTGCGTTGTCCAGCCCTACCTCGTTGCAGTGGGTTACCGAATTCAAGTATCTCGGGGTTAGGGTAGCTAGGTCCCCCTCACAATACTATACGCTTAACGTGCTCCCCTTGCTCCGGCTCCTCCGAGAACGCTGCCAGTCCTGGTCCGGCCTTCCGTTGAATTTAATTGGTCGAATTAACATCTTGAAGATGATTCTCCTACCTAAATTTACGTACGTGTTCCGGAACAGCCCGGCTTGGATCCCGGCGGCCTTCTTTCGGGAGGTGGATGGGTGGATCCTTTCCTTTATCTGGAATGGGGCAGTCCCTAGACTGGCTAAATCCACGTTACATCTTCCTACGCAGCAGGGGGGACTGGCGCTTCCGAATTTTAAAATCTACTACTGGGCTGCAATGTTGGTCACAGTGTACTGGTGGTTTGCGGCTAGACGCTCTAATGCCGCGGTCTGTGTGGAGGCAGCCTGGTTGGGCTCTCTGCAGGCACTGCAAAACCTGGCATTTCGGGGTCCAAGGGCCTATGTGGGTCTTCCGGACCCGACCAGAGTGACCCTTAGGGTGTGGGTGGCGGCTAGGCGTAGGTTTTTCCGGGAGGGACGTTGGGCCCCGATACAGCCTTTATGGGGAAATCCTAACCTGCCTCATTTACAGTCCATACCTGATCCGCAGGTGTGGGCGAGATTTGGCGTTAAGATTTTAAAAGACATCATGCCGTCGGGTACCCTGCTGTCGCTCTCGCAATTGACTCAGACCCATAAGCTACCTGGCTGGATGTTTTTCCGGTACGCTCAGCTTCGACACGCAGTTAGGGCCCAGTTTCCCAGTCCTCTGGAGCTTAGGCTAGACCCGGTGGAGGACCTCTTGTCTTTTGATGACCTCTCGAAGCCTCTATCTGCCTTGTATGGCGTGCTGCTTCCCGTGGACTCCCTTAAATTGGACAGGCTCTGGGAATCTTGGAAGTTGGATATTCCGGGGTTGGAGAGGGAGGATTGGGAGGAATGTCTGGAGCGTGCTCCCAAGTTGGTAATCTCTGCCGGAGATAAGCTTATGCAAACAAAATTTATGCATAGGGTCTATTTCACTCCAGTGCGTTTGTCTAGGATCTACTCTGGCAGGGACCCGTTGTGCCCGCGGTGTCGGGTGGAGCGGGGCTCCTATCTACATATGTTTTGGACGTGTCCGGCTCTGGGGCCCTTTTGGGTGGGGGTGTTTGACCACCTAAATGCACGTTTGGAGCTTTCCGTCCCCATGGCACCCGCACTGGCCTTGCTGGGTGTCATGGACGACGATCAAAGGTCCCATCACGGTAAATTACTGATCCTATATCTCCTGTTCTACGCCAAAAAAGAAATACTAATTAACTGGACCTCCCCGACTCCCCCTTCGGTATCTGCTTGGGAAGATCGGGTAAATGCAGCGCTTCCAATGTACAAATTAACATATATTAGTCGGGGATGTCCCTGGAAGTATGATAAGGTGTGGTTGCCATGGACGGGACTTTAACTGTCCGGGTGGGGTCTCGTCTCCCGGGACGGGCACCGTCCATTATGTCTCCCTGGGTCGCATTCTTCTTTCTACCTTTTACGCTCTTTGGATTAAGGTGGTGGTCCTGTTCAAATTGATGACTGTGCATAGTATGTGGAACATGTGATGTTTTGTTCTGTATGGCACTATTCTTGTATATCGAATTGTCTGTATTGCTGTTATACTGTGTATTCTGCTTTCCTACAATAAAGCACTCCTGATTGTTAAAAAAAAAAAAAAAAAAAAAAAAAAAATCTCCATAGGCGACACTTAACATTTTTTACAGGTTGCCAGTTTAGAGTTACAGAGGAGGTCTAGTGCTAGAATTGTTGCACACGCTCTAACGCACGCGGCGACACCTCACATGTGTGGTTTGAACGACGTTTACATACGTGGGCGGGACTTACGTGTGCGTACGCTTCTGAGCGCGAGCTAACGGGGACAGGGGCGTTTTAAATTTTTTTATTATTATTTTTTCTTTTACTTATTTCTTTATTTTTTACACTTTTTTTTTTTTCAATCGCTTTTATTCCTATTACAAGGAATGTAAACATCCCTTGTAATAGGAATGTGTGTGACAGGTCCTCTTTAAGGAGAGATGCGGGGTCAATAAGACCCCACATCTCTCCTCCAGGCTGGAAAGAATGAGATCGTGAAAAAAAATTCACCGATCTCATTCAAACTAGCCGCAATTGCGGTTTGTTTACTTACGGGGACCCGGGCGTGACGTCATCACATCGCGCCCGGGCCTCCGACGGTCATAGAGATGACTGGTGACCAGATGGTCACCAGTCTTCTCTATGGCAAACATCCGGCGGACGGCGATCATCTCTCCGGGCCCGGTGGGACGGGAGAGCCCGGAGAAGCACCGGATGGCGGCGGGAGGGGGGGGGATGTCCCCTCCCGCCGACTGTAAGAACGATCTAGCGGCGGAACCGCCGCTATGATCGTTCTTACGGTGCGCAGGATCGCCGCCGCTAAAAAATGATATCTCAATGATGCCTCCGGGTGCAGGCATCATTGAGGTATCCCCCCGCAAAGCCCATCACGTCATATGACGTCCACCCAGGATAACAGGTCCCCGTTTTGGACGTCATATGACGGCGTGCGGGTGTCAAGTGGTTAATGACAGTTTGTGAAACGTATTCTTGAACTTTTGTAATCATGGTTTTAGTATGAGGCACCATGGCGGTGCGATGGAGTGCGCATGTTTACACATGTTGGGCCAGATTCTTGTAGATCGCCGCATCTCTGCGGCGACGGAACGTATCTCATTTACGTTACGCCGCCGCAAGTTTTACGGGCAAGTGCTTGATTCACAAAGCACTTGCCTGTAAAAGTTGCGGCGGCGTAGCGTAAATCCTCCGGCGCAAGCCCGCCTAATTCAAATGATCCGGGTAGGGGGCGTGGAGCATTTAAATTAGGCGCGTTCCCGCGCCGATCGCACTGCGCATGCGCCGTCCCTAAAATTTCCCGACGTGCATTGCGCTAAATGACGTCGCAAGGACATCATTGGTTTCGACGTGAACGTAAATGGCGTCCAGCGCCATTCACGGACGACTCACGCAAACGACGTAAAATTTTCAAATTTTGATGCGGGAACGACGGCCATACTTAACATTGGATACGCCACCTAGGGGGCATGTTTATCTTTTACGCCGCGTATCTCTTACGGAAACGGCGTAAATTTACTGCGACGGGCAAGCGTACGTTTGTGAATCGGCGCAACGACTCATTTGCATATTCTACGCCGACCGCAATGGAAGCGCCACCTAGCGGCCAGCGTAAATATTGCACCCTAAGATTCGACGGCGCAGGCCGTCGTATCTTAGGCATGTTTAAGTGTATCTCAGTTTGAGCATACACTTAAACATACGACGGCTTAGATTCAGAGTTACATCGGCGTATCTACTGATACGCCGGCGTAACTCTTTGAGAATCTGGCCCCTTGTGTGTAGGGGAGCCCATTCATTTAAATGCGGGGAAAAAAACCTGCAAAAGTCGTCCCTGACCCTTTTTGCAACATAACGCTGCACCGATCTGCGTGGCATAGCGGCCCCACTGCATACCTGCTAGAGCCGCACGATTCTGGCTAAAATGAGAATCAAAATTTTTTGGCTTAGAATAAAGATCACGAATCTCGCGGTGTAACATCTTTCACATTATACAAAAAAAATTGGGCTAACTTTGCTGCTTATTTTATATTCATTAAAGTGTATTTTTTTTTTTTATTGCATTTGAAAAACCACCGCGCAAATATGGTGTAACATAAAATATTGCAACAACCACCATTTTATTCTCTCGGGTCTCTGCTTAAATGTATATAATAGATGATATATATATATATATATATATATATCATGTTTGGGTGTTCCAAGTAATTTTGTAGCAGAAAATAATGATTTTTTTACTTGTCAGAAAAGTTTTGGTCTTTAAATGGTTGAACTTCCTTCATCTGCACGCCAGAGTTCTTTCCAACGATAAAAGAACGAAGAGATATCGTATTTATCGGTGTATAACCCGCACCCCAATTTTAAGAGGGAAGTTTCGGGAAAAAAAAAACATATTTTAAATAAACAACTTTGAAGCAAATTAGGGTCAGTGACCATGAATGTCCCCCAATGCAGCCTGATCAAACGTCCCCAATGCAGCCTGATCAATAGTCCCCAATGCAGCCTGATCAATAGTCCCCAATGCAGCCTGATCAATAGTCCCCAATGCAGCCTGATCAATAGTCCCCAATGCAGCCTGATCAATAGTCCCCAATGCAGCCTGATCAATAGTCCCCAATGCAGCCTGATCAAACGTCCCCAACGCAGCCTGATCAAACGTCCCCAATGCAGCCTGATCAATAGTCCCCAATGCAGCCTGATCAATAGTCCCCAATGCAGCCTGATCAATAGTCCCCAATGCAGCCTGATCAATAGTCCCCAACGCAGCCTGATCAAACGTCCCCAACGCAGCCTGATCAATAGTCCCCAATGCAGCCTGATCAATAGTCCCCAATGCAGCCTGATCAATAGTCCCCAATGCAGCCTGATCAATAGTCCCCAATGCAGCCTGATCAAGGTCCCCAATGCAGCCTGATCAAGGTCGCCAATGCAAGCCTGATCAAGGTCCCGAATGCAAGCCTGATCAAGGTCCCCAATGCAAGCCTATCAATGCAGCCTGATTAATGCAGTTTTTGTTTACCTTATCTGCAGCCTCACCATCTGTCAATAAAGCAGCCTAAACTTCAGGGAATCACAGAGCCGTCATCTCCCGTTTACTCGGCTCTCACACACAGTCCCTCCTCCGCCATCGGCATTGGACCAGCTCCTGTGATAGACAGAGCACTGGTCCAATGTGAGTGGTGGAGGCGGGACTGTATGTGTGAGAGACGTGAGAGCCGAGTTAGATAGAGCCGAGAAAACAGGAGATGGTGGCTCGTGAATTCCGGCAGAGCTCATCCCCCTTCTTTCCCTCCGAGGTACGCTGTCGGCGTATAACACGCACACGCAATAAGTCTAAAAGGAGAACGAAAATTTGCAGTCCAAGGACCCGACTGTGGAACGTGCTACCAACTAACATCCGAATGGAAGAAAATCATTGGGCCTTCAGGAAAAAACTTAAGACCCACCTTTTTTGAAGGATAAGGATGGAAATGGATACAAGCGCCTTGAGGCGATTCAGTTCGCATTTGTAGCACTATAAAAGTTATTCACTCACTCGTGATTTCCCACTGATTTTCGGGGGAAGAAAGTGTGCGTTATACGCTGATAAACACGATACTTTGTTTCTGCTTATTCACGTGTTGTATTAAAACTTGGTAGGCTGCCTGGATTTTGTTTATCTGTGAGAACTCTCTGCCCTTCTTAGAAAGATCGTGACATGCTGTTTTGAAGATCGGGAAGGGAAAAGATCGCAATTTCGATTCTTCACATTTAATCGTGCAGCTCTAATATCTGCTAAAGGGCAGTGCGTTTCTGGACGTGCCAGGATAGTGCAAAATGTTCCCAACACGAGTGTGAACATAACCTAAAAAATTAAATTACAAAAAAAATAATTGAATGTACCAATTACCAGCCAGTTTGAATAGACCGGCTACAACAACATACCTCTGAGAAAGGGTAGTATTCTTCCGCAAAATGCTGGAAAGCCAAGTAATGGTTCAGCACCACCAGCACTGTAAAAAGACATGGAAAGGTTTAGCTGTAGGACAGATCTAATATAACAATCTATACATTATCTGAGGAGGTCACAAGACCGGGGTTTGTGTCTGCTGGATGTACAAAAGACACCATCCAATCATCATGTAGATCAGGGATCCTCAAACTACGGCCCTCCAGCTGTTGCGGAACTACACATCCCATGAGGCATTGTAAAACTCTGACATTCACAGACATGACTAGGCATGATGGGAATCGTAGTTCCTGAACAACTGGAGGGCCGTAGTTTATAGACCCCTGATGTAGATCACTCAAACGTATCACTAAATAAAAGGCTAAAACAGAGAGAAGACTGATAAAGGGGTATACAGTGACTGGAGATGTACATATTACTTACTAGATCACCCTACCTCTCATTTAGTGGCCTTATTTCTGGTAAGTTATTCTAATGGCAAAGATTTGGTGTAACACCACAATGTCTGCAGGTAGAAGGATAGGCTCCAGAAAAATCAAGGCCAGTGTAAATAAATAATATTGTCCTCACTGACAGATCCCGATCACGATGATCACATGACCAGGAAGCTCATGCGACACCTCCATCTGGAACGGGTTATGGGATGGAATGCTTGAACACATGGCGGCTTTTTATTGTTGTGCACGTTTCCGTGTCACAGATTTCCCTCACTTAAACATCTTCCATCAAACAGGAAGTGAGGGGAAATCTCGCTAATGGAGATTCAGATACCAGCCAAACCCGACAGGGGTCCCAAATTTTCCCCATGCTATGCAAAAAAAAAAAAAAGTGTTGGGTATAGTCACACTGTTTTGAAGTGACATTAAACAAACCTGTCATACTTTCCTCCACTGTGCAGTCCGTTTTGCCCAGAGTGGCCCCAATCTTCGTCTTCTGGGGTCCCTCGGCAGCTGTCTCGGCTCCTCTCCGCAAGAGCTCACCCCTATTCTGGGAGGCGCTCTCCCAAGGGGGTTAGCTTGCGGGTGCACTCCCTTTTGATACAGTGGGAACCAATCTCCCCGGCCTTGAGGTCCCTCCACTGGCTACCCGTACAGGACCGGGTGACATTCAAGACTCTCTGCCTCACCCACAAATGTACACATGGTAGAGCTCATCAATACTTAAGCGAGAAAATAAAACCCTACGTCACCAAGCGCGTGCTCCGGTCAACCAACCAAAACCTTCTCCAAATTCCCAAATCCCACTACAAATCTAAGGGAGAACGTAGATTCTCGGCCCAAGGACTACGGCTCTGGAATGCTCTACCCACTACCATCCACTTGGAGGAAAACCATCGGGTTTTTAGGAAAAAACTGAAGACCCACCTCTTCTAACAGACCTATACAACTCTGGATGCCAGCGCCTTGAGGCGATAAAGTTCGCATTTGTTGCGCTATACAAGTTTCTCACTCACTCACTCAGTGGTGGCTATAGCCACCAAGTGTACCACCCGGCCCTGCGTCATTGGTTTAATTGACAGCAGCGGGAGCCAATGGCTGCGCTGCTATCAATCTCCAATGAAAAGTCGCCTCAAGCTGAGGATGCATTAAGGTGAAAAAAACACAAAGCTTTACAACCCCTTTAGCGACCTCAAAGTGGTGCAACTCTCAGACAACTTCCTGGCGACTTGAGTACTGCTTGATGCAACTTTGAGCCCAGGTTCACACTGGGCTGCGGGAATGAAGCTGTGCGAGTTCAGCTGAACTCGAACGATTTCACTCCCGCTTGTCACTCCCGATTTCGGACGCGATTACAGACACATCTGTGCAGGTTTCTGCACAGATGTCAATATAAACCGCGGGCCGAAATTGCAAAAAGTAAAACAGAAACTACTTTTTGAAATCGGTGCAGCGTTGCAGATACAGCGCTGCACTGATTAGGACGGTGTCATTGCTGGCAAATGCCGCCGATTTAACATGAGATTTGACGTGTCAAATAACGCAGGAGTGTGAACCAGAGCTAAAGCATCTTTACAGGAAGATTACCCAGACATTCCCTGAATGTCAGATCCAAATCACATCAATATAGATGAGGATCCGACTTCCATTAAAGTCTTAAAGACATTTTACCTGTGGGCAGCTGAAGTTGCTGCCTGTTCACTTCCAGGATTTACACAGACACACACCTCCAGTTCTGCAGCTCTCATTGGCCCTCTTATGACTCATCCCCCCTCCCTTCCTGGCAAACTCTCACGAGAGAGAGCGCTGTGCATGATGGCTCCCGCTGCTGTCAATCAAACCAATGACGCAGGGCCGAGTGGTACACTTGGTGGCTATAGTCACCACTGTATCAAAAGGGAGTGCGCCCGCATGCTAACCCCCTTGGAAGAGAGCCTCCCAGAATAGGGGTGAGCTCTTGCGGGGAGGAGCCGAGACAGCTGCCGAGGGACCCCAGAAGACGAAGATCGGGGCCACTCTGTGCAAAACGAACTGCACAGTGGAGGAAAGTATGACAGGTTTGTTGTTTAAAAAAAAATACCCAACACTTTTTTTTTTTTTGCATAGCATGGGGAAAGTTTGGGACCCTTGTCAGGTTTGGCTGGTATCTGAATCTCCATTAGAGAGATTTCCCCTCACTTCCTGTTTGATGGAAAATGTTTAACCATACAGGAAATGAGGGAAATCTGTGACAGGGAAACGTGCACAACAGTAAAAAGCCGCCGTGTGTTCAATCATTCCATCCCATAACCCGTTCCAGATGGAGGTGTCGCATGAGCTTCCTGGTCATGTGATCATCATGATCGGGATCTGTCAGTGAGGACAATATTATTTATCTACACTGGCCTTGATTTTTCTGGAGACAGAGACACAAGTCGGATAGAAGTCGCCTTGTAGTAGAGGAACCCTTTCTAAAGTCG
Source organism: Rana temporaria (assembly GCF_905171775.1). Lineage (NCBI taxonomy): Eukaryota > Metazoa > Chordata > Amphibia > Anura > Ranidae > Rana > Rana temporaria. The sequence continues at coordinate 659,145,135 of NC_053489.1, read as the reverse complement.
GAATGACTTCAGTAGTACTAATAAGACGGCTCTCAGTGACTTATATGGGATTTAACATGTCATGTGACTTGGGGTCTCAAAAGTTGAAGGCAAAACCTGTTATACTTATATCTGCTTTGTGCAAATCCACTGCACAGAGCAACCCCAATCTGTCCCCTCTCTCTCTTCGCATTGGCTCACTGGCTGAGACTGAGAGCAAGAGCCAATGGCACCCACTGCCATTGGAGGGAGATCCCTCGGAGAGCCAAGGCTCTCATGCACATGGTTGGATCGAGATGGGGCTCAGGCAAGTATTAGGGGGGCTTCTGCACATTGAAGGTTTTTTACCTTCACGCTTCTATGCATCAAAGGTAAGAAACCTTGAGCTTTTACAACAACTTTAAAGCGGACCTCCAGTAATCTTTTCATCTTTCCATCTATTAAATCTTCTGCCCTTCTTGTTGTTTTATCTTTGGATAGAAAAACATTTTTTTTTCTGCCAGTAAAATACCTTATACAGCCCACTTGTTGTTTGTCTGGTCATTAGCCTAGGCTTATGACATCATGCACAGCTCTCTCTCTCACTCCAACTCTCGTGAGAGTTTGCCAGGAAGGGAGGGGGAATGAGTCATAAGAGGGCCAATGAGAGCTGCAGAACTGGAGGTGTGCGTCTGTGTAAATCCAGGAAGTGAACAGGCAGCAGCTTCAGCTGCCCACAGTTAAAATGTCTGCAGCCAGACTGGTGGGAGGGAAACTTCAGAATGGCAAAGATGTTTTTATTACAAATTATGTGAGCAGACTGCAGTTCCACCCGCAATCTTTTTTTTTTTTTTAAGTCAGCAGCTACAAACACTGTAGCTGCTGACTTTTAATAAGGACACTTACCTGTCCTAGGTGCCTGCGAAGTCAGCCCCCTGAGGCCGATCCCTCGATCGTGGCAGGTCCCAGCACCGCCATCCTCATTAAGGGAAACAGGCAGTGGAACCTTGCGGCTTTACTGCTCATTTCCTACTGCGCATGCGCGAGTCCCGCAGCGCTTTGTGAATGGGCCGCTGCTCTCTGGGATACACACAGTTCCCAGAAGGCAGCGCGCGCCCCATTCCCCAGAAGACAACGCGAGGAGGACGAGGAAGAGGACCTGCTGCTAGGAAGAGGCAGATTAGGAATGTGCGCATAGCAACCGCAATTTCTGGTAAGTAAACAAATATGTTTTTCATTTATTTTTTTTTTATGATTTTGGTGTCTTTTTTTTTGTGTGGACCTCCACTTTAAGCTGTGATGTCATAAGAAAACAAAAATCATTCAGTTCCAACGAAACGTAATCTTTCTGTAACAGAAAAGACACTTACCGCATGAGAGTATGAAGTTGGGAGACGTCAGCATGATAAAAGGGAACGTCTGCAATAACCCGAAATACACCACATTGGTGAACAGTCCCACACCGATCATGATCCCGGGGAACTTCTCAAAGAAATACAGACCGATCAACGCACCTGTAGAGAACTGACAGAAACCCGCCATGGTCAGTAATGACCTCACATTTACTAACCAAGCAAGAAGAAATCCCCCACAGCACACATCCACTGCAACTAGAATTCTATTCCTTATTACATACAGTATATAATAACCTAAAAGGGGTTGTAAAGGTTCGTTTTTTATTTTATAAATAGGTTCCTTTAAGCTAGTGCATTGTCGGTTCACTTACCTTTTCCTTTGTCTGAATTTCTCACTTCCTGTTCCTCCTCAGAAAGCTGACTAACCCCCAGCCAGATGATGGGGGGAAGCTTATCGAGGAACAACAGGAAGTGAGAAATTCAGACAAAGAAAAAAAAAAAAAAAAAATTTATAGCTAGATTCACAAAGAGTTACGATGGCGTATCAGTAGATACACCGTCGTAACTCGGAATCTAAGCCGTCGTACATTTAAGTGTATGCTCAAACTGAGATACACTTAAACCTAGCTAAGATACGATGGCCTGCGCCGTCATATCTTAGCTGTCTAGTTCCGCCGGCCGCTAGGGGCGTGAACGCTGATTTATGCCTAGAATGCGTAAATCAGCGAGATACGCCGATTCACGAACGTACGCTTGCCAGTTGCAGTAAAGATACACCGTTTACGCAAGGCGATTCCCGGCGTAAAGTTAGTCGAACAAATAGCTGGCCTAGTCAATGTTAAGTATGGCCGTCGTTCCCGCGTCAAAATGTGAAAAATTTACATCATTTGCGCAAGACGTCCGTGAATGGGGCTGGACGTAATTTACGTTCACGTTGAAACCAATACGTCCTTGCGGCGTACTTTGGAGCAATGCACACAGGATATGTACATGGACGGTGCATGCGCCGTTCGTAAAAAACGTCAATCACGTCGGGTCACGAGTAATTTACATAAAACACGCCCCCTCATCCTCATTTGAATTAGGCGCGCTTACGCCGGCCCATTCGCGCTACGCCGCCGTAACTTAGGAGGCAAGTGCTTTGTGAATACAGCACTTGCCTCTCTGACTTACGGCGGCGTAGCGTAAATATGATACGCTACGCCGCCTCAAAGATGCGCCCAGCTACTTGAATCTGGCTATTAGAAGGGAAATGGAAGGTAAAGGTAAGTGAACCAACAATGCACTAGCTTACAGGAACCTATTTAGAAAATAAACAAACCTCTACAACCCTTTTAAGGCCCCGTTCACACCTGAGCATTTTGTAGTGCGAAGCTCAAAAACGCTCAACAAGCAAAATCCCATTCATTTCAAATGGGACCCCTGTTCACATCTTGAGCGTTCTGTCGCTTGTAGCAAAACGTCTGTCGCTCCAAAAACTACAGCTTTTTTTTTTTTTAGGCAGGATTTAGTGTTTTTTTTGTCTCTATAGACAAATGAAAAATGCCTGAACAGCCCAACATGAGCCTTTTTTTTTGTATTTTCAGCTCAAACAGCAACTCTCCACCCACACATTTTAGTTGAAAAATGCTTAAAAATAAATAAAAATAAAATAAAAAACCTGCAAAAACCTGCAATTCTGCTCCAAACGCCTGGAAAAAATGCTTGAAAATGCGACGCTCAAGGCTACATTCACACTTGAGCGTCGCGTTTTCAAATGTTTTCTCAGGTGTTCGTTGGAGCAAAATTGCACATCTTTCAGCTTTTGTCAGGCGTTTTTTTTTTTTTTAAGTGTTAGAAGATGGCTTGTACATGTTATATTATTTTCTCACAAAAGTGGAGTTACCCTTTAAAGGCCAAGTGTAAAATTATATACAAAAAATAAATAAAAATTCACTTCCTGATTCTCTTTATGAAAATGGTGGCCCCAAAGCCGAGCGATAGCATCATGGGTGCCCTGGACAGGTAAGTGTCCTTATTTTAAAAAAGTCAGCAGCTGCAGTATTTGTAGCTGCTGACTTTAAAAAAAAAATGGTGGAACTCCACTTTAAGAGCCCTTTCACACTGAGGCATTTTAGCGCTAGAAATAGTGCCTGAAAACTGCCTTCCGAGTGCTTTTACACCGGGGCGGTACGCTTGTGGGACCCTAGGAAACGTCTTGCAAGCTGCATCTTTAGAGCGGTTTGGAAGTGGTGTATACACCACTCCCAAACCGCCAGTCCATTGGAATGCATGGGCAGTGCTTCTGAAGAAGAGCAACACGGGCGCTTTTAACCCCTTCTTGGGGTGTAAAAAGCGGGGTGGCAATTTACCGTTAATGCTGCCCCAGTGTGAAAGGGGACCAAATAATCTGTACTCTCATGAAGAGCTGTGCACTCACCCAAATCATGTACTTTATAATCCTGCTGGTGGCAACAGTATACTCCTCTATTAACTCCGCTAGATAGTACAGGCCGGCAGCTGCAATGACAAGAACAGAGACATTACTCAGCATCATAAAATAGCTCCTAATTCAATCATTAAAATTTCATAAAAATGTCTAATCTTTGTAAATCTGCAGTTTTCATTACAATAATGCCCCAAATGCAACACAATAATGAGTAGAAATATATATATTAAAAAAAACGCACAATAATGCTCGTTACATTGTAGGTGAGGTTAAAAAAAAAAATTAAGTCCAACCTATGTGTGTGATTATAGGTCAGTGTTACATTGTATATCCCTGTATGTTGTGGTCATTCAGGTGCTTATCTAATAGTTTTTTGAAACCATCGATGCTCCCCGCTGAGACCACCAGCTGTGGAAGGGAATTACACATCCTTGCCACTCTTACAGTAAAGAACCCTCTACGCAGGTTAAGGTTAAGACCCCATTCACACCTGAGCGACAAAACGCCCGACGCCGGACGCTTCTGTCGCTCGAGGGGAGAATTCCCATTGCTGTCTATGGAGATGGTTCAATCTCATAGACGCTGAACGCCTGTCGCCTGAAAAAAAGTCCCGGACCCTTTTTTTCAGGCAACATAGGCGTTTTCCCATTGACAGCAATGGGAAGACTTTGAGAGAAAAAAAAAAAAAAAAGGGAAAGTTTTGTACTCGCGGCAAAATACGCCGCTACACGCGATCGCGGCTGTCGCTCAGATGTGAATGCAGCCTTAACCTCTTTTCCTCTAATTTTAATGAGTGGCCACGTGTCTTGTTACACTCCCTTTCTCAAAAAAAAGTTTTATCCCTATTGTGGGGTCACCAGTCTGGTATTTGTACATTGAAATCATTTCCCCTCTCAAGTGTCTTCTCCAGAGAATAAGGCTGCATTCACATCTAGACGGACGAAATCGCGGCGTTTTGTCGCCGCAAATCGCGGTAAAAATAGCAGCGTTTTGTACCGCGATTTGCGGCGACAAAACGCGGGTATTGTCCGCCTAGATGTGCCCCAAGATGACCCCCTCTATGGAGATGATTGCCATCTCCTAGCCGAACGCTCGAAGACGCCTGAAAAAAAGGTCCGGGACCTTTTTTCACGCCGCAGGCGACAGGCGTCCGGCGTGGAGATGTGAACCATCTCCATAGAGGGACATGTATTTCCAGCCCTCTGGCGGCAGAGGCGTAGCGCTACAGGCGTAAAAACGCCTAGATGTGAATGGGGTCTAAAGTTCAATGCTTTACTGAAACACGAGGTGTGAGCTCACCCTAGAAGTGGCTGCAACAACACACACAAAACAGTGTTCCTCTTCACTATCAGAAAGCTGGTGCAGCGCAATAATGTGCACCCGGATGAATGGCTATACAAAGGGCTGCAGGAAGCACGGAGATGTAAAAAAACAAAAAAAGCCAATTGTTTGATATGTAGAGCTTAATGTTAAAGTGGAGTTCCACCCAAAAGAGGAACTTCCGCTTTAAGAACTCCTCTCCCCCTTATATGTAATCTTTTTTATAGGGGGGGGGGGGGTGGCGGGTGCCTTTTGTTTAGTGAAATTTTCTGAAGAGTTTGATAATACTCGGGACAATTTGGCTAAACTCAGAAACCCTCTCTCTCACATTTTCTGGTGGTGCATTATTGGGAGGCAGTGCTGGAACTGACCAACAAAATTGCTGGGACACAATTGCCTCTAACTATGGAGATATGCCTTCTGGGCATAATAGAGAACATCGTCCGAACCTCAGCTAAACGCACCTTAGTCAGCCTGCTGCTCTTCTATGCTCGCAAGAATGTAGCCATGCATTGGAAAAAACCTTTGCCCCCATCTCTGGTGCAGTGGCGGCGACTGGTGAACACCAGCCTTCCTCTGTACAGAGACACATATACCAACCGCGGATGCCCGCAGAAATATGACAAGGTATGGCGGGTATGGGTGGAAGAATCCGAGACTGCTGGTTAAAGCATGTATTTTATGTATACCGGCCATTGAATGTATCAGCCTGATAACATGTTTACACTGCAAATATTGCTACCATTCTGTTGTGTCAGCCATCTCTCTCTTGAGAGTTGTACGGAGTTGAGCTGTCTTGTCTAAATGTGTTGTTATTGTGTCTAAAACTCTTTAATAAAAACATTAAAAAAAAAAAAACCTCAGGAACCCTCTGATCAGCTCCGGCGCCCCCGCACCTCTGGCCAAAAGTGGTACTGCACACCGCTGCGGCTCTAATCCTGCTCATTTCACGACACAACACTCGCAAACCGGGACCAGATTATTATTTTTTTTTAAATGCTCGTATTGCCAAACGCTTGTTAACCACGTTACTCACAATCCGAGGTTTCACTGTAAAAAAAAAAAATGCTCTCTAATTAGGAGTCAGGATGCCTGCTAGTTACTGCAAAAATCATTGCTGCTCTGATGTCGGATCCTACACACATCACTATGCTTCTTGTGCTGTGGGGGGGGGGGGGGGGGGGGGGGACAAAAGTGCCGCGGTCGTGACAGTGAAAGATTTCATTGTTCGACCTCCCTTTCCCCTCCCCTCATCCATTCACAGAACGCTCTCTAATCTTTTCATAGAATAAAAGGTCGTACTGAAAATGGACAAGGGGAGATTCCATAGGTTTACCTGCCCCTCCGCTTAGTCCCTTGTTCTGTGAATGGACAGGGGTAGGGCTGGGGAGAAAAAACAATTTAAAATCTGAATCCAGTTGCAAGGGCAAATCGATTCAGACCGAACCGATTTATTTTTTTTCCATTAGGACCTGCGCTCCGCGGACTAGGTCGAAGCCGCTAACCTCGCCTAAAAAATCCTGCCCGCAGCTCGCCGTGATCCTAGGCCTAGTACGCGGCGTCCGCCCTTTTTCCCAGGATCGCGGCAAAGCCGCGGCGAGGCCTAGTCCACGGCCTCGCCTTAAAACTCCTGCCAGCCCGGTGTCCATCAGAAAAAAAAAAAAACTTGATCCGAATTGTGAATCAAACTTTTTTTTTTGGCCAAAATCGCCCAGTCCTAGATAGGGAAGATTATTTCATTTACTTGCCTCTCCTCTCCCAATTGCTCATTCATTGTGAAAAGAATATACAGTAAAACCTTGGTTTGAGAGTAACTTGGTTTGAGAGCTTTTTGCAAGACAAGCAAAATGTTTTAATAAATTTTGCCTTGATATACAAGCGATGTCTTGATATAAGAGTAGCGTCATGTCACAACTGAGTATAAAAGAGAAGAGAGGCGCCTCTAAGTGTAGCAATATGGTTACATTTAATGAAGATAAAACATTTAGCAACTCACATGGTTGATGATTAAAAGAGGCACATCTAAGTATGCAGGGATCCGGGGTAAAGCGATCCACATAGACCAAGGGTCCTCAAACTACGGCTGTTGAGAAACTACACATCCCATGAGGCATTGTAAAACTCTGACATTCACAGACATGACTGGGCATGATGGGAATTGTAATTCATGAACAACTGGAGGGCCGTAGTTTGAAGACCTCTGACATAGACCATCCTCCTCACCGCCACTGATGTTGCCTCTTCCATGAGCGGTTCAAGCCTCAATTTCAGATCGCTTTACTGCAGGGTAGTCTTCACAGTCACAATTGCAAACTGATATCGATGAGAGCCGACGGTGAGGATGGCAGTCTATCTGGATCGCTTTACCCCGGATGCCTGCATACTTAGAAGTGCCTCTTTTAATCATCAACCATGCGAGTTGCTAAATGTTGTACCTTTATTAAAATGTAACATTTATACTCTGGAGCTCCTGCTGGATTTTGCTTGTAATCCCCTAGTGGAGGCTTCCATTTGTGGATGGACATTTTATGGTTACACAACCTATCACATTGCTATAATCTTTTTATATGGACTATAAACTGAAGGAGTTATGAATAAATGGTTGTGGAACGAATCATTTGAGTTTCCATTATTTCTTATGGGAAAATTTGCTTTGATATACAAGTACTTTGGATTACAAGCATGTTTCTGGAACTAATTATGCTCCCAATCCAAGGTTTTACTGTACAATGTTTTTGTGAAAGGATAATGGGGGCGGGGGAGAGATTGATGGGTGCTTCACTGTCACATCTCTTCACTCTGGTAGTGCTGGAAGTATAGAGCATGTATAATCTGGCATCAAAGCATCAAGGCTAATCTTGATTAGATGTAATTTTAATAAAGAAGAATGCCAGGCATGGTACATTTTTACATAGTTACATTGGTCCAGCTTGGGTGTATATATTGTACCTGGGCAACACCCTGTAAGATGGAAACCACTAGCAGACACCACTACTACAGTGATCTCCACTTCCGTCCACATCCCGTGCGGAGCGGCCAGCCTGATGCATTGTGAATACAGGAGGTCGGCCACCTAGCTTGAGCATCATTCATAGACTATAGTAGTATTGAAACTTGATAACAATAAAACGCACCACCTCCTAAATATGTATAACAAGGAATACCCAAAGAGCAGAAAAAGCTGAGTTAGGCTTACCGGTAACTCCTTTTCTGAGAGTCTTCCAGGACAGCCCATGAGACCTAGGGCTCCTCCTACCAGGACAGGAAACACGTTAACCCCCACCAGATAAAAGGGCGGTCCTCCAGGCCCCATGCCAGTCTTCTCGAGAACCGTAGGACTACCCTGAAAAACATATGCATTAATAACACATAACTTCCATACAACAAAACCGGGTGGGAATCCGGCTGTCCTGGAAGACTCTCAGAAAAGGAGTTACCGGTAAGCCTAACTCAGCTTTTCTCTCAAGCGTCTTCCAGGACAGCCCATGAGACGATGAGCCAGAACTTACCAGTCTAGGGTGGGACAACTGCCTGAAGGACCTTTCGACCAAACGCCTGTTCTTGAGCGGATAGCAGATCCAGGCGATAATGTTTAATAAAGGTCGAATAACTGGACCATGTGGCAGCTTTACAGATTTGTTCTGGTGAAGCACCAGCCCTCTCAGCCCAAGATGCAGCCAAAGCTCTTGTTGAATGTGCTGTAACAAAAGGTGTAGGAACTTCTCTGATTTTATAGGATTCTGAGATGGCCTGCTTAATCCATCTAGCCAATGTGGCTTTAGATGCACCTTTACCTTTGTGTGTACCTGAAAAAAGGACAAATAAAGCGTCTGTCTTCCTGAAGACCTTGGTGACCTCCAAATATGCAAGAAGGGTTCTTCTTACATCTAAAAAACTAAATTTCTTTTCCCGATCACCCTGTGGTGAACTACAAAAGGATGGCAGTACAATGTCTTGTGATCTGTGAAATGTACTAGCTACCTTAGGCAAAAAACCTGGATCAGTTTTCAATACAACTCGATCCTCAAAAATCGTGAGGAAAGGCTCCCTTACTGATAAGGCCTGTAACTCGCTTACTCTACGAGCTGAGGTAATAGCTACTAAAAAAATAGTTTTTAAGGTAAGTAATTTAACAGAAATATCCTCTAAAGGCTCAAAGGGAAACTCTACCAGAGTTTGAAGTACCAGGGACAGGTCCCAAGTTGGACAACTTCTTACCACTACTGGCCTGGCCCTTGAAATGGATTTAAAGAATCTAGCTACCATGGGATGTTCCAAAAGAGAAAACTGGAGGAAAACGCTGATAGCTGCCGCCTGTACCTTTAAGGTACTAACTGAAAGACCCTTGTCGACACCCTCTTGAAAAAATTCCAAAATAGAAGGAACATCATGCGTTGATCTTTGGTTTTCAGACAACCATGAATTAAACTTTTTCCAAACTTTGGAATAAATGGCTCTAGTGACTGGTTTTCTGCAATTTACCAAGGTTCTAATCACCTTGTCAGAAAACCCCTGAGCCTTCAGTATCTTCTCTTCAGATACCAAGCTGTCAAGCTTAATGAAACCACCTGTGGGTGTGACACTGGACCCTGCGACAGCAAGTCCTCTCTGTTCTGAAGTCTCAGTGGAGGCTCCGAGACCAGAGACTGTAGCAGGGAAAACCATGGCCTCTTGGGCCAGAAGGGGGCGATCAGAATAAGATCTGTTTCTTCTAGGAGAAACTTCCGGAGCACTTCCGGAATGAGTCTGATTGGCGGAAATGCGTAGCAGAGGTTGAAGGGGCACGGATTCGCCAGGGCATCTATCCCCAGTGATCGATCCTCTGGGTTTAGAGAAAAGAACTCCTCTGTCTTGCGGTTGTCCTGATTTGCGAACAGATCCGCTTCGGGACAACCCCATTTGTTGGTGATCTCCAAAAAGACTTCTGGATGAAGTGACCATTTGTGTCGCTCCACCCTGTTGCGACTGAGGTAGTCTGCCAAACTGTTTTGCGTCCCCTTCAGGTGCACTGCTGAAATTGAGCCTAGATTTACTTCTGCCCAAGACAAAATGTTTTGTGCGATTCCTTGAAGAATTCGACTCCTCGTGCCTCCTTGTTTGTTGAGGTACGCCATTGTCGCAATGTTGTCTGACAGGATCTGGAGATTGTGACCCCTGACCTCCGATTGAAAAGCTTGCAGGGCTCTTTGCACCGCTAGCAGCTCCCTCTGGTTCGATGAGGCTCTTGCTTCCTTCAAGGACCATTTCCCCTGTGCGACCTGGTCTTTGAGGTGGGCTCCCCACCCCCAGGCACTTGCGTCCGTCGTGATCCTCTTGGATATCGAGATGGACCAAGGCAGGCCTTTTGTTAGGTGCAGATTTTTCCTCCACCACCACAAACTTCTCTTTACCTTGGTCGGTAACCAAACTTTTGACTCTAGGGACCTGGCGTCTCCGTCCCAATTTTCCAGAAGGAATCTCTGCAATGGTCTCTGATGGAACCTTGCCCATGGTACCGCAGGGAAACACGAGGTCATGAGACCTACCGTCCTTGAAATTTCCCTCAGCGAGACCAACTGATTGGTCTGTAAGGCTGACACTGCTTGCACCATCTTGGAGACCTTCTCTTCTGGGAGGAAAACTTTTTGGACTACTGAGCAAAAGTCGTAACCCAGGTATTTCACCTTCTGGGCTGGATCTAGGGAAGATTTTTCCCTGTTTATCAACCAGCCCAGGGATTGAAGGAAGTCGAGTACCGTCTGAAGATCTGCTAGTAATTTCTGGCGGGATTCTGCCACTATTAATAGATCGTCCAGGTAAGGGATGATAGTTATCGCCTTTAATCTTAGTGGCGCAAGCGCTTCCCCCAATACCTTTGTGAAGATACGAGGGGAAGAGGACAGACCGAAGGGGAGGGCCTGAAACTGGAAATGCCTGATTTCCGATCCCATCTTTACTGCTATTCTCAGGAATCTCTGGAAAGCCGGATGGATCGGGACATGTAGGTAAGCATCCCTGAGGTCCAACGTGGCCATAAAACAGTTTGGGTAAAGCAGATTCTTGATAGAGAAGACTGTCTCCATCCTGAAGTGTTTGTATCGGATCGATCGATTTAGAGACCGAAGATTCAGAATGAGCCGATACTTCCCTGACGGCTTTCTGATGACAAAAATGTGGGAATAAAACCCTTTGTTCTGATCTGACCGAGGAACCGGAATCAGGACCTTCTGGTCTAACAACTCTCCTACTTGGAGACCCAGAGCTCTTGCTTTCTCCCGATCTTTGGGGGGAGATGTGATCAAGAGTCGTTCTGGTGGCCGACAGGAAAACTCTAGCCTGTATCCATTTGCCACCAGATCCAGAATGAAGGGACTTGAGGTGACGGTTGCCCATTGTGGGAGAAAGGCCCTCAGTCTTCCCCCCACTGGCAGATGTTGGTCATTGTGGCTTGGCGGGCTGCTGAGGTGTGTTAAACAACACACCTCCTCTCCCTTTGCCTTTGTACCCGGACCAATGTTTTTTGGGCCTATTGTCCTTTTCTTTAGGACCTTGTTGCCATGGCAAGCCTTTATTTTGGCCACGAAAAAACTTTCTTCCCGTCTGCTTTTTCTTTTCTGGAAAGGCCTTTTTCCTATCGGCCGTACGTTCCAGTGCCTCCTGCAAACCTGGGCCAAAAAGATGATCCCCGTTTAGGGGAAGCCCACATAATCGTAATTTAGATGCTGCATCCCCAGACCATGTTTTAAGCCAAATGCTTCTTCTGGCTGAGTTCACTAAAGCTGAAGTTCTGGCTGTCATTCTTACTGATTCCGCAGACGAATCTGCCAGAAAACCCACGGCACTAAAAAGGAGAGGAAAGGATTTTAAAATCTCTTCCCTAGAAGTACCCGCTAAAAGATGGGTTTGGATTTGTGTAAGCCATTCCTCCAGATTTCTGACTACACAAGTAGAGGCCAGAGCTGGTTTGAGATTCCCCATAGCTGAATCCCAAGCTCTATGAAGAAGGACATCACATTTTTTGTCCATAGGATCCTTTAGCGTACCCATGTCATCAAACGCCAGGTCCGAATTTTTTGAAACTTTTGAAAGAGGAGCGTCTAACTTTGGGTTCTTATTCCACGGTAGCGCTGCATCCTCATCAAATGGAAACCTTCTTTTTAGGTTACCGGAAAAGAAAGGTTTTCTCTCTGGACTCTCCCACTCCAGTTTGATCGTATTAAGGAGGGAATCGTGCACCGGAAAGTTTTTACTTTTCTTTTTGTGCAAACCTTTGTACATAAGGTCATGCTTAGACATTTGTACCTCCTCCTCCTCCTCCATTTCAAGGGTGGTATAGATGGCTTTTAACAAATTATCCACATCTTCCAGAGACAATTTGAACCTTGAGCCCTTAGAGGATACTCTATCCCTGGGCTCTGTATCTGACCCTGAGTCTTCCTGAGAAGAATGGGTAGATTTGGCTTCAGCCTCAGAGTCTTCACTCTCTACGCTCACCTGCGGGGTGCTAACCACTGAAGCCTTTCTTTTTGAAGATGTACCCTGTTGGGGAACCTGCATTTTTTCAATTAACTCCCTAAATGAGCCAAAGGTAGAAGCAAGCTCATCCCTGACCGAAGTCAACATTTTTTGACATGAGGTCACTGGGTCATCCTTCACTAAACCATCTATACAAGTGCGGCAAACTGCTTTTCCCCAAGTGGAACTCAGTTTGTTACCGCACACCGCACATTTTCTCTTATGTGGCTGTGATTGGGCTTTGTCCTGAGTCTTGGCCTGAAAGACACAAATTAAATGACCCCATAAGTAACCCAAGCCACAAAAAATACTCCATCACCACGTGCAGGAGAAGAAAATGTGTCCCCTAACACCTAATCCTATGATTGGGAGGGGGGGGTAAAAACCTTCACCAGGATAGCAAGAAAAAGTGACCATAAAAAACACTTGCAGCTTACCTGAGAGGTGCTGGTGTTGGGGACTGCATCCGTTGCCTGAGCGATTATCGCAGGATTCTCCATGCCGTCCGTCTGGTAGTCCTACAGCCTGTGCTGTCTTTACCAGAAATCACCAGCAGCCATTAGCCCCCGTTTCGCGCCGTTTTATGGAGACAGGAACCATGTCTCCGGCGCCCGAGGATGACGTCATGCGACCCGGAAGTGACCCTCGCCGGATCTTCCTGTAGCCAGCTTGAAGCGCAGAGGCTCCGCCCCTACCAGCGCTAGTGAGCTCCACGTTTCCCAGCACGAATCAGCCATGCTGTGTGCGGGAAACACTCTCACCAACATACAGCCTGTGCTGCGAACAGCGCAAGGGACCCGACGCCATCCCGGTCCTGGCCCTCTCCAGGCACAAAGAAGCAAGGGCAGCAGCAAAAACTTCCCCATGGAAAACTGCTAATGGCAAGGAGGTTAGTCAAAATATATACATACCCCTTTGAACGGTCATTAGAGCCCCTGCCCATGAGACCTAGGGGACCAGGTTCCTGAAACATGTTACCCCCCATCCGGAGGAAACACTAATACTGGCATGGGGCCTGGAGGACCGCCCTTTTATCTGGTGGGGGTTAACGTGTTTCCTGTCCTGGTAGGAGGAGCCCTAGGTCTCATGGGCTGTCCTGGAAGACGCTTGAGAGAAAAATGAGTTTTAAAAAGGTGCAGAAAAATTGATCAACATCAAATTATCAAAAAAAAAAAAAAAAACAACATTTTAATACATAGATAATATAAAATTACTAAAGATAAATCGGGCAAAGACAGCCCTGTGGTCACAAAAGAATGGTTGCCTCTACATGTTTCACCACAAACGTGGCTTCTTCTGGAGCTTCTGTAGGACCTTTTTAAATACAATATCACTAAAAACCAAAAAAAAAAAAAAAAAATACAATAC